>NC_061510.1:354648778-354673222 GCF_022539505.1 Lolium rigidum | reverse complement strand
TAATCTAAAGCAATGAGATCATCATCCCCAATATTGGAAAAAATTTCAGCAGCTTTATCACAGGCAGTTTCGACAGCTTTAGCAAGCTTCAGGTGTTTTCGCGCTTTGCATTAGAAGTGGAAACATTGCTAACACCAATTCTTTTATTAGTATGAGTAGGAGGTGCAGCAACATGTGTAGCATTAGCATTACTAGTGGTGGTAATAGTCCAAACTTTAGCTATATTCTTCTCTTTAGCTAGTTTTTCATTTTCTTCTCTATCCCACCTAGCACGCAGTTCAGCCATTAATCTTATATTCTCATTAATTCTAACTTGAATGGCATTTGCTGTAGTAGTAATTTTATTATGATAATTCTCATTAGGCAAAACTTTTGATTTCAAAAGATCAACATCAGACAGCAAGACTATCGACTTTAGAAGCAAGTATATCAATTTTACCAAGCTTTTCTTCAACAGATTTGTTAAAAGCAGTTTGTGTACTAATAAATTCTTTAAGCATGGCTTCAAGTCCAGGGGTGAATTCCTATTATTGTTGTAAGAATTTCCATAAGAATTACCATAGCCGTTGCCATTATTATAAGGATATGGCCTATAGTTGTTACTAGAATTGTTCCGGTAAGCATTGTTGTTGAAATTATTATTTTTAATGAAGTTTACATCAACATGTTCTTCTTGTGCAACCAATGAAGCTAACGGAACATTATTAGGATCAATATTAGTCCTATCATTCACAAGCATAGACATAATAGCATCAACCTTATCATTCAAGGAAGAGGATTCTTCAACGAATTTACCTTCTTACCTTGTGGAGCTCTTTCCGTGTGCCATTCGGAGTAGTTGATCATCATATTATCAAGAAGCTTTGTTGCTTCACCAAGAGTGATGGACATAAAGGTACCTCCAGCAGCTGAATCCAATAAATTCCGTGAAGAAAAATTTAGTCCTGCATAGAAGGTTTGGATGATCATCCAAGTAGTCGATCCATGTGTTGGGCAATTTTTAACCGGAGATTTCATTCTTTCCCAAGCTTGAGCAACATGTTCAGTATCTAATTGTTTGAAATTCATTATGCTACTCCTCAAAGATATAATTTTAGCAGGGGGATAATATCTACCAATAAAAGCATCCTTGCATTTAGTCCATGAATCAATACTATTCTTAGGCAGAGATAGCAACCAATCTTTAGCTCTTCCTCTTAATGAGAAAGGGAACAATTTTAGTTTAATAATATCACCATCTACATCTTTATATTTTTGCATTTCACATAGTTCAACAAAATTATTGAGATGGGCAGCAGCATCATCAGAACTAATTCCAGAAAATTGATCATTCATAACAAGATTCAAGTAAAGCGAGGTTTAATTTCAAAGAATTCTGCTGTAGTAGCAGGTGGAGCAATAGGTGTGCATAAGAAATCATTATTATTTGTGCTAGTGAAGTCACACAACTTAGTATTTTCAGGGTTGGCCATTTTAGCAATAGTAAATAAAGCAAACTAGATAAAGTAAATGCAAGTAAACTATTTTTTTTGTGTTTTCGATATAGCAAACAAGATAGCAAATAAAGTAAAACTAGCAACTAATTTTTTTGTGTTTTGATTTAGTGCAGCAAACAAAGTAGTAAATAAAACTAAGCAAGACAAAAACAAAGTAAAGAGATTGAGAAGTGGAGACTCCCCTTGCAGCGTGTCTTGATCTCCCCGGCAACGGCGCCGTGAAAAGAGCTTGATGGCGTGTATTTCACACGTTCGTTGGGCAACCCCAAGAGGAAGGTATGATGCGCACAGCAGCAAGTTTTCCCTCGGAAAGAAACCAAGGTTTATCGAACCAGGAGGAGCCAAGAAGCACGTTGAAGGTTGATGGCGGCGGGATGTAGTGCGGCGCAACACCGGAGATTCCGGCGCCAACGTGGAACCTGCACAACACAACCAAAGTACTTTGCCCCAACGAAACAGATGAGGTTGTCAATCTCACCGGCTTGTCTGTAACAAAGGATTAACCGTATTGTGTGGAAGATGATTGTTTGCAGAGAAAACAGTAAAACAAGTATTGCAGTAGATTGTATTTCAGTATTAAAGAATGGACCGGGGTCCACAGTTCACTAGAGGTGTCTCTCCCATAAGATAAAAGCATGTTGGGTGAACAAATTACAGTCGGGCAATTGACAAATAGAGAGGGCATAACAATGCACATACATGATCATGATAAGTATAGTGAGATTTAATTGGGCATTACGACAAAGTACATAGACCGCCATCCAACCGCATCTATGCCTAAAAAGTCCACCTTCGAGGTTATCATCCGAACCCCTCCGAGTATTAAGTTGCAAACAACAGACAATTGCATTAAGTATGGTGCGTAATGTAATCAACAACTACATCCTCGGACATAGCGCCAATGTTTTATCCCTAGTGGCAATAGCACAACACAACCTTAGGGGTTTCTGTCACTCCCCCAGGTGTCAATGCAGGCATGAACCCACTATCGAGCATAAGTACTCCCTCTTGGAGTTAAAAGCATCTACTTGGCCAGAGCATCTACTAGAAACGGAGAGCATGCAAGATCATAAACAACACATAAGCATAACTTTGATAATCAACATAACAAGTATTCTCCATTCATCGGATCCCGACAAACACAACATATAGAATTACAGATAGATGATCTTGATCATGTTAGGCAGCTCACAAGATCCAACAATGATAGCACAATGGGGAGAAGACAACCATCTAGCTACTGCTATGGACCCATAGTCCGGGGGTAGACTACTCACACATCACACCGGAGGCGACCATGGCGGCGTAGAGTCCTCCGGGAGATGATTCCCCTCTCCGGCGAGGGTGCCGGAGGCGATCTCCCGGATCCCCCGAGATGGGATCGGCGGCGACGGCGTCTCGCAAGGTTTTCCGTATCGTGGCTCTCGGTATTGGGGGTTTCGTCACGGAGGCTATTTGTAGGCGGAAGGGTAGGTCAAGAGGCGGCACGAGGGCCCCACACCACAGGGCCGCGCGACCAAGGGGGGGCCGCGCCGCCCTAGGGTGTGGCCCCCTCGTGGCCCCTCTTCGTCTCTCCTTCGGACTTCTGGAAGCTTCGTGGAAAAATAGGCCCCTGGGCTTTGATTTCGTCCAATTCCGAGAATATTTCCCTACTAGGATTTCTGAAATCAAAAACAGCAGAAAACAAGCAATCGGCACTTCGGCATCTTGTTAATAGGTTAGTTCCGGAAAATGCACGAATATGACATAAAGTGTGCATAAAACATGTAGATAACATCAATAATGTGGCATGGAACATAAGAAATTATCGATACGTCGGAGACGTATCGACCGCCCGTACAAAGGTCTAAGGAGAAAGCTCGCATTTTGGATTTCTCGCTTTTGATTATTCTCAACTTAGACATCCATACCGGGACAACATGGACAACAGATAATGGACTCCTCTTTAATGCATAAGCATGTGGCAACAATTATTATTCTCATATGAGATTGAGGATATATGTCCAAAACTGAAACTTCCACCATGAATCATGGCTTTAGTTAGCGGCCCAATGTTCTTCTCTAACAATATGTATGCTCCAACCATTAAGGTGGTAGATCTCTCTTACTTCGGACAAGACGGACATGCATAGCAACTCACATGATATTCAACAAAGGGTAGTTGATGGCGTCCCCAGAAAACATGGTTATCGCACAACAAGCAACTTAATAAGAGATAAAGTGCATAAGTACATATTCAATACTACAATAGTTTTTAAGCTATTTGTCCCATGAGCTATATATAGTAAAGGCGAATGATGGAATTTTAAAGGTAGCACTCAAGCAATTTACTTTGGAATGGCGGATAAATACCATGTAGTAGGTAGGTATGGTGGACACAAATGGCATAGTGGTTGGCTCAAGGATTTTGGATGCATGAGAAGTATTCCCTCTCGATACAAGGTTTAGGCTAGCAAGGTTATTTGAAACAAACACAAGGATGAACGGTGCAGCAAAACTCACATAAAAGACATATTGTAAACATTATAAGACTCTACACCGTCTTCCTTGTTGTTCAAAACTCAATACTAGATGTTATCTAGACTCTAGAGAAACCAAATATGCAAACCAAATTAGCAAGCTCTAGGTGTTTCTTCATTAATGGGTGCAAAGTATATGATGCAAGAGCTTAAACATGAGCACAACAATTGCCAAGTATCAAATTATCCAAGACATTTTAGAATTACTACATGTAGCATTTTCCAATTCCAACCATATAATAATTTAACGAAGAAGAAACTTCGCCATGAATACTATGAGTAAATCCTAAGGACATACTTGTCCATATGCAACAGCGGAGCATGTCTCTCTCCCATACAGTGAATGCTAGGATCCATTTTATTCAAACCAAACAAAAAACAAACCGACGCTCCAAGCAAAGTACATAAGATGTGGCCGAATAAAAATATAGTTTCAGGGGAGGAACCTGATAATGTTGTCGATGAAGAAGGGGATGCCTTGGGCATCCCCAAGCTTAGACGCTTGAGTCTTCTTAGAATATGCAGGGGTGAACCACCGGGGCATCCCCAAGCTTAGAGCTTTCACTCTCCTTGATCATATTGTATCATACTCCTCTCTTGATCCTTGAAAACTTCCTCCACACCAAACTCGAAACAACTCATTAGAGGGTTAGTGCACAATAAAAATTAACATGTTCAGAGGTGACACAATCATTCTTAACACTTCTGGACATTGCATAAAGCTACTGGACACTAATGGATCAAAGAAATTCATCCAACATAGCAAAAGAGGCAATGCGAAATAAAAGGCAGAATCTGTCAAAACAGAACAGTCCGTAAAGATGGATTTTATCGAGGCACCAGACTTGCTCAAATGAAAATTCCCAAATTGAATGAAAGTTGCGTACATATCTGAGGATCACTCACGTAAATTGGATTAATTTTCTGAGTTACCTACAGAGAATTAGACCCAGATTCGTGACAGCAAAGAAATCTGTTTCTGCGCAGTAATCCAAATCTAGTATTCACTTTACTATCAAAGACTTTACTTGGCACAACAAAACTCAAAACTAAGATAAGGAGAGGTTGCTACAGTAGTAAACAACTTCCAAGACTCAAATATAAAACAAAAATACTGTAGTAGAAACATGGGTTGTCTCCCATAAGCGCTTTTCTTTAACGCCTTTCAGCCTAGGCGCAAAAGTGTATATCAAGTAACATCAAGAGATGAAGCATCAACATCATAATTTGTTCTAATAATAGAATCATAAGGTAACTTCATTCTCTTTCTAGGGAAGTGATCCATACCTTTCTTGAGAGGAAATTGATATTTAATATTACCTTCCTTCATATCAATAGTAGCACCAACGGTTCGAAGAAAAGGTCTTCCCAATATAATGGGGCAAGATGCATTGCATTCAATATCCAAGACAACAAAATCAATGGGGACAAGGTTATTGTTAACCATAATATGAACATTATCAACTTTCCCCAAAGGTTTCTTTTTAACATTATCAGCGAGATTAACATCCAAATAACAGTTTTTAATTGGCCGCAAGTCAAGCATATCATAGACTTTCTTAGGCATAACAGAAATACTTGCACCAAGATCACATAAAGCATTACAATCAAAATCATTGACCCTCATTTTAATGATGGGCTCCCAACCATCCTCTAGCTTTCTAGGAATAGAAGTTTCAAGTTTTAGTTTCTCTTCTCTAGCTTTCATGAGAGCATTTGTAATATATTTTGTGAAAGCCAAGTTTATAGCGCTAGCATTGGGACTCTTAGCAAGTTTTTGTAAGAACTTTATAACTTCAGAGATGTGGCAATCATCAAAATCTAAATCATTACAATCCAAAGCAATGGGATTATCATCCCCAAGGTTGGAAAAAATTTCAGCAGTTTTATCACAGTAGATTTCAAGCAGCTTTAGCGGTTTCGTGTAATTTTGCGCGCTTTGCACTAGGAGTAGAAACATCGCCAACACCAATTATTTTACCATTAATAGTAGGTGGTGCAGCAACATGTGAATCATTAGCATTGCTAGTGGTGGTAATAGTCCAAACTTTAGCTACATTTTTCTCTTTAGCTAGTTTTTCGTTTTCTTCTCTATCCCACCTAGCACGCAGTTCAGCCATTAATCTTATATTCTCATTAATTCTAACTTGGATGGCATTTGCTGTAGTAACTATTTATTTTCAATATCCCTATTAGGCATAACTTTCGATTTCAAAAGATCAACATCAGAGGCAAGACTATCAACCTTAGAAGCGAGAATATCAATTTTATTGAGCTTTTCCTCAACAGATTTGTTAAAGGCAGTTTGTGTACTAATAAATTCTTTAAGCATAGCTTCAAGTCCAGGGGGTGTATTCCTATTATTGTTGTAAGAATTCCCATAAGAATTAGCATAACCGTTACCATTATTATAAGGATATGGCCTATAGTTATTACTAGAGTTGTTCCGATAAGCATTGTTGTTGAAATTATTATTTTTAATGAAGTTTACATCAACATGTTTTTCTTGGGCAACCAATGAAGCTAACGGAACATTATTAGGATCAACATTAGTCCTATCATTCACAAGCATAGACATAATAGCATCAATCTTATCATTCAAGGAAGAGGATTCTTCAACAGAATTTACCTTCTTACCTTGTGGAGCTCTTTCCGTGTGCCATTCAGAGTAATTAACCATCATATTATCAAGAAGCTTTGTAGCCGCCCCCAAAGTGATGGACATAAAGGTACCTCCAGCAGCTGAATCCAATAAATTCCGCGAAGAAAAATTTAGTCCTGCATAGAAGGTTTGGATGATCATCCAAGTAGTCAGTCCATGGGTTGGGCAATTTTTAACCAAAGATTTCATTCTTTCCCAAGCTTGAGCAACATGTTCATTATCCAATTGTTTAAAATTCATTATGCTACTCCTCAAAGATATAATTTTAGCAGGGGGATAATATCTACCAATAAAAGCATCCTTGCATTTAGTCCATGAATCAATACTATTCTTAGGCGAGAGATAGCAACCAATCTTTAGCTCTTCCTCTTAATGAGAAAGGAAACAATTTCAATTTAATAATATCACCATCTACATCCTTATACTTTTGCATTTCACATAGTTCAACAAAATTATTAAGATGGGCAGCAACATCATCAGAACTAACACCAGAAAATTGCTCTCTCATAACAAGATTCAGTAAAGCAGGTTTAATTTCAAAGAATTCTGCTGTAGTAGCAGGGTGAGCAATAGGTGTGCATAGGAAATCATTATTATTTGTGGTTGTGAAGTCACACAACTTAGTATTTTCAGGGGTGGCCATTTTAGCAGTAGTAAATAAAACAAACTAGATAAAATAAATGCAAGTAACTAATTTTTTTGTGTTTTTGATATAGAGTGCAAGACAATAAATAAAGTAAAGCTAGCAACTAATTTTTTTGTGTTTTGATATAATGCAGCAAACAAAGTAGTATATAAAATAAAGCAAGACAAAAACAAAGTAAAGAGGTTGGGAAGTGGAGACTCCCCTTGCAGCGTGTCTTGATCTCCCCGGCAACGGCGCCAGAAATTTTGTTGCTGGCGTGTAGTTGACGTGGGAGTTAGAAATCTTGGTGGTGTAGCTTTTATTCAGTTCCCCGGCAACGGCGCCAGAAATTTGCTTGATGCGTGTAGTTGAAACGTCCGTTGGGAACCCCAAGAGGAAGGTGTGATGCGCACAGCAGCAAGTTTCCCTCGATAAGAAACCAAGGTTTAATCGAACCAGATAGGAGTCAAGAAGCACGTTGAAGGTTCATGGCGGCGGGATGTAGTGCGGCGCAACACCGGAGATTCCGGCGCCAACGTGGAACCCGCACAACACAACCAAAGTACTTTGCCCCAACGAAACAGATGAGGTTGTCAATCTCACCGGCTTGCTGTAACAAAGGATTAACCGTATTGTGTGGAAGATGATTTTTTGCAAGAAAACAAGTAAAACAAGTATTGCAGCAGATTTGTATTTCAAGTATAAAAGAATGGACCGGGGTCCACAGCTCACTAGAGGTGTCTCTCCCATAAGATAAAAGCATGTTGGGTGAACAAATTACAGTCGGGCAATTGTCAAATAGAGAGAGCATAACAATGCACATACATGTCATGATAAGTATAGTGAGATTTAATTGGGCATTACGACAAAGTACATAGACCGCCATCCAACCGCATCTATGCCTAAAAAGTCCACCTTCAGAGTTATCATCCGAACCCCTTCCAAGTATTAAGTTGCTAACAACGGACAATTGCATTAAGTATGGTGCGTAATGTAATCAACAACTACATCCTTAGACATAGCATCAATGTTTTATCCCTAGTGGCAACAAGCACATCCACAACCTTAGAACTTTCCGTCACTCGTCCCGGATATCAATGGAGGCATGAACCCACTATCGAGCATAAATACTCCCTCTTGGAGTTAAGAGCAAAAACTTGGCCAGAGCCTCTACTAATAACGGAGAGCATGCAAGATCATAAACAACACATAGGTAATAACTTGATAATTAACATAACATAGTATTCTCTATCCATCGGATCCCGACAAACACAACTTATAGTATTACAGATAGATGATCTTGATCATGTTAGGCAGCTCACAAGATCCAACAATGAAGCACAATGAGGAGAAGACAACCATCTAGCTACTGCTATGGACCCATAGTCCAGGGGTGAACTACTCACTCATCACTCCGGAGGCGACCATGGCGGTGAAGAGTCCTCCGGGAGATGAATCCCCTCTCGGCAGGGTGCCGGAGGAGATCTCCGGAATCCCCCGAGATGGGATTGGCGGTGGCGGCGTCTCCGGAAGGTTTTCCGTATCGTGGCTCTCGGTACCGGGGGTTTCGCGACGGAGGCTTTAAGTAGGCGGAAGGGCAACGCGGGGGCCACACGAGGGCCCCACACCATAGGTCGGCGCGGCCGGGGCCCGGGCCGCGCCGCCCTATGGTGGCGGCGCCTCGTGGCCCCACTTCGACTCCTCTTCGGTCTTCTGGAAGCTTCGTGGCAAAATAGGACCCTGGGCGTTGATTTCGTCCAATTCCGAGAATATTTCGTTACTAGGATTTCTGAAACCAAAAACAGCAGAAAACAGGAACTGGCTCTTCGGCATCTTGTTAATAGGTTAGTTCCAGAAAATGCACGAATATGACATAAAGTGTGCATAAAACATGTAGATATCATCAATAATGTGGCATGGAACATAAGAAATTATCGATACGTCGGAGACGTATCATAGGACTATGCCGCCGGAGGTACAAAATGGGTACTTGATAGTGGATGTACAAGTCATATGACCGGCGGCAAGAACCTCGTCAAGGAGTTGAGGCCCAATATAAATAATATCACCGTCTCCTTTGGCGATAATCCTACATCCGAGGTATTGGGTTTTGGAAAGGTTATGGTTGCACACAACATTACTCTTGTGGATGTCATGCTTGTCAAAACCCTTGGTTAAAATTTACTTTCCGTTTCCGCCCTTGGCAAGATGGGTTTCGCCGTCTTTATTGATAATGATATTGTGGTCCTCTTGTGGAGCAAGACTCTAAAAGTTGCTTTCGTTGGGTATCGCGAACACAACTTGTATGTGGTGGACTTTTCGGGGACCACCACGACAAGTGCGATGTGCCTATTCGGAAAGGCGGATGTGGGTTGGTTGTGGCATCGCTGCTTGGCCCATGTCAACATGAGAACTTTGCAAAGTCTTCACAAGGGGAACCATATTGTGGGACTAATGTAAAATGTGTCTTTTGCCAAAGATCGTGTTTGTAGGGCTTGTGTTGAAGGCAAAATGCATGACTCCCCGCACCCAAGCAAGACTATTATCTCTTCCAAGAGGATCTTGGAGCTCCTTTATGTGGATCTCTTTGATCCTACCTCTCATGCAAGTCTTGGTGCGAAGAAATATTGCTTGGTAATTGTTGATGACTATTCAAGATACACTTGGGTCTACTTTCTCAAGAAGAAAGATGAGACTCAACAAATCTTCATTGACTTTGCTACCGAGGTGCAACGCCAACACAATCTCCTCATTATGGCAATAAGAAGTGACAACGGCTCCGAGTTCAAGAACTACACACTCAATGATTTTCTTAGTGATGAGGGGATAAGACATCAATATTCCGCTGCATACACCCCTCAACAAAATGGTGTTGCGGAGAGGAAGAACCGGACTATCTTGGATATGGCAAGATCTATGATGGCGGAATACAAATCCCGCTATAATTTTTGGGCCGAAGCTATCTCCACCGCTTGTCATTCTTCTAACCGGCTCTATCTCCTCAAGGGCTTGAACAAGACTTCATATGAAATTCTCACCGGCAACAAGCCTAATATCTCATACTTCAAGGTGTTCGGTTGTAAGTGTTTCTATAAAATCAAAAGATATTTTATTACTTAAAACTTTAAGCGTTATACCTGTTCTCTGCATAGCTAAGATGCATACATCAGTTTATGTCATGAAACTAAAAAAGTAGATGGATTGCTGTTCATGCATGTTCATGTCTGTTAATTATGTGAGTGTGTTCATTTCTGTGATGCATATTATCTGGTCATGGCATCCCTAAGATTTTTTTCTATCAAGATCCCTAAGAAAATAGATCAAGAGAAGGACAATTTAATTAGAGGGTAGCAATAGCGGTGATTCGGATGCTTTTTTTGCTGTTATATGTGCTTGGCTTTATTCAGGGATGCTTTTGCCCCGACAATAGAGCGACGACGAGGAGGTCATGGGGCTTTCCTGCCACACCAAGGCCATCCAACGATAGCTCGTTTTTCTTTAACATAGATGGTGATGTTAATTTTGATGATGTAGTGCCATGACGTGAGAATCATGAGCTGTGCTGGAACTTTATCCTTTTTCTTAATCACTGATCCTGATATTGTTTGTCTTGGTGGCATTACTGGCAAGCTTCTGATGTCCCGGGGAGGACGCCGCTGACCTCGCCTCTAGCAGGACATGGCATCACCATCAAGTCGAGGTAGTCTCACTCCCTCCAAATGTGGTGGCTTATTATGGGTGTTTGCTGGCAGACACTACTAGCAAAACAACTATAGGCATGGGATTATCTCCGACGCACCAAAATATCTGCACATCGGTGATTTTTGCCGCCGGTGCACCTCTTTTCTGGCTCGCAGGTGATAACAGAGTACCACTGACGTACCAAAAATTTAGTGCGCTAGGGTTAAGGGTTGACCAGGTCCTGGACAGGGCAAAAATCTGAGGCACCTTACAGCTGGCGCACCACCAGCGCATCAATAGGGTGGTGCGTCAGCGGTAAGATGACCTCTGTTTTTTGCTCCCCACAACCCCTCCCCTGATCGCCTTTTTCGTTTTGGAAAAAAAAGAAAATAATAGAAATTTCAAAAAAATAAAACCCTTCATGACCATGTGTTATATGTTCTAGTTGTTAGGAAAATTAATAAACATGAATTTCGATACATTATGCAAAATAGCGTTATGTTTCGGTAAAATGGCTTTTTTAGGTGCATACGACCTCCGATGAAAAAGTTTTTTATATGAAAATATGTCTACATAAAATTTTACATCCAGTTTCAACGGAAAATGGATGTTTACCAATTTTTTTAGATTCTTTCAAATCAAAAAGGAAAATAGAGTTTATTTAGGTTTTAGAAAAAAATGAAAAACATTCCAAGGATACCGCCGGTGTACCTACGAGGTTGGTGTGCCGGTGGTATGCTATATATTTATAGTAACCCATGCCCTTCTCTCTAACTTTCGTCTTCTCCTCCTCCTCCATGTGTCTACTTTCTTCTCCTTGTCATCCTCTTTCTTCACCTTCTCCCTCCCTTATAGCACCAAGACTCTACCACCGGTGACCCCGAGCTTGAGCTTCTCCCTCCGGTGACCACCACCTCCGGCGATGGCGGAAACCTCCCCTTCGACGATGGTGGCCATCTTCTCTCCAGCGACGGCAACCACCTACGGCGATGACGACCATCTCGTCTCCAGCGGCCCTTTCTTCGGCAACAACCTCCCTCACAGTTCCCGAGCAACACGACCAAATCTCGATCTAGATCGAGCCTTTTTTGAATTCTGACAACAATTACCGTCGGCGCACCAGGCTGGTGCACCGGCCATAAATCATGTTACTGCCGGCGCACCAGCTGGTGCGCCGATGGTAAGCTATTACCACCGGCATGTTCCCACCGGCGTGCGTTGGTGCGCCGAAGGTAACGGATTTTGGTGCGCCATCGATAGGCTTTTTCGTAGTAGTGAGATGGTGATCTTATTGTGCATCATGTTCTCCTTAGTGCCAGGAATATGTTATGGAGAAGTTTGTTTGTGTCTTGGTGGCGTGTTGCGTGCCATGACCCCGTTTGTATGTGTGCTAAGCTAACCATACCTTGGTGGTTGGTATTGGTTGTTGCAGATGGTGAACTGAGCTTAACCATATACTGATAATCTATACCAATGGTATTTCAAGTCCATACCCCCCTTCAAAGATTTTTTTGAACCACCGGAGAGGGGGTCCTCTCCTTCCCCTCGTCGTTCTCTATGGGCGCGTTTCTTAGCAGGTGTTGTACGTAATTGGGGAGTTCAGAGGTGACATGATCAAGCCAGCATCACTGAACACACCAACCAAGATCAAGAACAGCTACAGGTGGTTCCCCTATTTCAGGGTGAGTATAAAATCACGTTCCTTCTACCTATCAGATGTGTGGTACTATCAGAAACATGATTGTGTGCTAATTTTTTTACAGGATTGCATTGGGGCTATTGATGGTACTCATGTAACCGCAAAGGTACCGAGATCAATGTCTGCAACATTCCACGGGAGGAAGCACTACACCAGCCAGAACGTGCTAGCAGCTGTGGATTTCGATATGAGGTCCACCTACGTGCTTGCTGGGTGGGAGGGTTCAGCTCATGATGCGAGCATCCTGGCCGACAGCTTGTCAAGGCCTGATGGGTTGCAAATCCCTGACGGTAAGTTCTACCTTGGAGATGCTGGATATGCATGCCGACCTGGAATTCTACCTCCCTTCAGGAAAACAAGGTACCACCTCAACGAGTTCTCTGCGAAGCACCGACCTCTGAATGCGAGAGAGTTGTTCAATCTGAGACACTCAAGCCTTAGAGTCACCATTGAGAGGGCCTTTGCTGCATTGAAGAACAGGTTCAAGGTCCTTGACCAGAAACCGTTCCACACGTTTGACACTCAGGTAAAGCTGGTCCTTTCTTGCTGCATTCTTCACAACTGGATCCTAGGTTGGAGCGAGGATGTGTTCTTCGAAGAGGTTGTCACTTTTGATGAAGTGGAGACCGGCCATGGCGTGGACGCAGGCGACAATGATGCTTGGAAGGTGAAGAGGCAAGAGTGGGCAGACGCAATGTGGGAAGCTAGATGCAACACCACCATCTGAGAAGAAAGTGAAGAAGTGAATAAGTGAAGAAGAAGCGAAGAAGAAGAACCCCCCTATGATCCCCTGTTTCTCGAACCCCTTTTCGATCCCCGTACGTTCAACGACCCCGCTATGATAAACTGCAATTCGTAGTAGCTAAGGAGCATCGTGTTATGAACTACCATTCCTACTAGCTAGGGATGATTTCGTGAACCCCCCTATGATGATTCGTAAGTTTGCAACTATCATGAAGTGTGATTTATGTGTGATGTGAGGTGAGAGCATGGCAAAGCTACCCGTCGTAGAGTAGAGGTAACCTTAGGCATGTCTGGATGGTACCAAACAAGTCTAATATCATCTCCATCGAGATTTGGGCTTGGCTGCAGTCAAACAAACAGAAAGTCCTTTTTGACCCAGCCAATAAGGCCTGATCTACCAAACATCAGGTCAATTTCAGCCCGTCGCTCTTTCTAGACGCGTAAGGATCGTTACACCGCTGCACCAGTGAGCCACGAATCAAATTCAGGCTACCAAACGCGCCCTATGATGCCGCGCGTTGTTCTTGGCTATGGCCGTTGCCTCGCGTTGTTCTTGGCTCTGGCAGGAACAAGGCCCCAGATCTTCCACGGCGCCGCCCAGAGTGTATCCAAGCCATGTTTGGCTGATCAAATTGATAGAAGAATAGACAGAAACGCGAGCGAGCGAGCTAGCTACTAGCTAGCTTCTCTCGTGTCGATTGATGGCTCGTGTTGTTGTATGGAAAAGAAAAGAAGAAAGAAGGTCAGCCTATGTGCGACGGAAATCATTAAAATCATTTCTCCTCCATCGAACACTACAACGGTGGAGATTTTTTCATACTTGTTCGTAAGTGGGGGCACGATAATTTTAGTATAGGTCCACTGTCCGTACAACCCTTTACAGGCCTGTATGGCCCACGTTGTGTTGTACCTCGTTTCTTTATGTATCTACGGTCACGTACGTGTGCTGAAATAGGAAGGTCCTATAAAGATTTTGCTCATGTGACTTCTTCTTTTTTCTTACGCAATGTATACATACTGTATCAATAGATAAAATAGATACGGGTATACATGTGTCGGATATGGGTTTCGGTGGATCCAACATAGGAAAAAATCAACTATAACCCTAGCTTGGTTTAGGGGGAGCACCGGAGCAGCCCTCCATTAAAAGGAGATCAGGTTGGAGCGCTAAAAAAAAGTAGAGAAGGGAAAACGAGCCGTAGAGTTTTGAAAAGCGTGACGACATGGAACAAACGAAAGGCAGCCCGCGCATCGGCGTCTGACGCATCTGGTGCTGTGTGATTGGTGTCGTGCGAGGATGGTTTGACGAAGCCGTCAACGTATTGGAGGCATTGGGGGACGACGGAACTGTGAAAATTCTTTTATACTGATACTAGCAAAATTGCCCGTGCGTTGCATCGGGAAAGAAAAAAAATTCAATATACATGTGTGCTGCAAAGTAGAAAAAACATTTGATTTTGTCCATTTCTGATTTGTCTAGTTGTCTAGTATAAAAATGGATTAATTTTATTTCCATTGACAAAGTAGTTACATCGTGAAAATCATATTAACGACTAAGTATTTCGATTGACAATACAAATTATGAATAGAAACTCGTATTTTCAATCTCCTCGACCTTCAAACCGTAGCCTGCCAAACAAATAAAAATTCTACGAAGAGAAACACACAACAGAGCCATGGAACAGAAAAAATACAACAGAGCCATGGAAGAAAAATATTATCTGCAGCTTCCGTGGCAAATGTAATTTGTACTTTGGTTCATGATGCACTTCCATCATACTGAAGTCAGAATCAGACTAAAACCTGCAACACTTTTCTGCTCCTGTTCTCTGCCCGGCCTTGTAGAACTTTGGGAAATCCAATCAATCACGAATATGTGCACCACATCTTGTATGCGCACCTACACATTTTTTTTGCGGGCAAAAGAGGATATATTAAGCAGTAGGGGTTACATCGAGGTCAAGGTTTAGCTCCTGAACAACACAATCAGGACCCGAACCAAGCCACACCATAGTTCGCGCTTCGGATCTTGCAAAGTTTGCAAGACCGTGACTAACCCTATTCTGCAAACGATCCGCTTTTACAAAGGATATTTGTCTAGTACTACTCAAAAATCTAATCTCTGAAATAAAATGCACCAGGACGGAGCGGTCTTGTGACTTCCCTGTAGCAGCCCTGACTAAGTTTGAACAGTCTGTCTCGACGATAATGGGTTTGGTAGTCAATTGTAATGCTAGCCGAAGACCCTCTTCACATGCTTTAACTTCCGATTCATATGGATCATCACATCCAAGGAGCTGGCGGCATGCACAAAAGATGACTTGGCCTGTTTCATCACGCAGAACCATTCCAGAACCAGCAGTACCATCTTCTAGCTTAACTGATCCATCAATATTCAGTTTCACCCAGCCAGGAATAGGACGCTGCCATCGCTTAGCAGGGGGCACTGTCCAATGCTGAGCAGTGTCAGTCGTTTCGCCTCCAACTGGCTTTTTGCCTTTCAGAATCTCTTCAGTAGACATTTCCTTTACATTCCTTAGTGTGTTTAAATAATTGGTTAGGAATCTCTTGGACCCTTCCGTAGATGGTAGGGGCTTTTCATGAGTTGCTTCATTGCGTTCATACCAGGCTCGCCATAACACCAAAAGGAACATATCAATCATGTTTGATGGGATTACATTCAACACAGTTTGCATCCACTTTGTTGAGCTGAACTGAAATTCAGAGGCAGGTGGGATGTGCCAAATACCACGCATTGTATTCCAGAGAGAAGCAGCATGCGGGCATCGCAGAAGTGCATGTGTAATGTCCTCCATCTCATGACAACAAATTTTGCAAATGCCAGTTACCTTCATACCTCGCTGCCGTTTGTTGACTTCAGTAGCTAGAGCATTTGTCGCGGCCTTCCATGCGAACACTTTGACTTTCGGAGGCACTGACGCCTGCCATATTCTAGACCAGCATAAATCTGCACCAGTTGGTCGGTTACTACAAGTTGTAAAAGAGCGTTGTTCTGGCAGATCTTGTAAGCCAAGTTTGTACGCACTACTGACCGAGAACACCCCCGTTTTCTCAGGTTGCCACGCAATGATGTCTACAGGAACACGTGTAGATGGCTTGATTTTGAGGATCAAATCAGCGTCCACGGGTAGGAATATCTCTCTAATCTGTGCTTCCTTCCAGTGAAGATTTTCATCGAGGAGCTCTGAAACTCGCCGGATGCGATGATTGCGTTGAGGAGTGAGAACCTTCATATATGAGCACCTACACATGTGGATTCAAAGAGCAGGTCCAAGTCTTCGATGAATTTACCAGAAAAGATGCCTAGTCATCCATCAATCGCTGAGTGGGCAAGCCCTTCCTTGGCACCAAGGAGCAGAAATCTGCTCTTTCTCTGCCGAGCTGCCTGGCTAGCTAAGCAAATTACAATGGAGGAACGATGCGTCACCCCACGGATTTGATTCATGTCCGGACTCAAAGCAAGACGGGAAAAAGAAAGACTACTGGCGGCAGCACCTCCACATTGATATCTGCCGTGGGAGCCGGGGGCACTTTGGCGCGGGAGTACTTGCTTCGCTGAAGGTTTCAATTGGGGATCGAGCAATTCCATGTCCTGGACTTGACGCCTACAGCCCCTGGCCCGCCCGCGCTCAATCTCAGATCAGGTCCTTAGGGTGTGTTCGGTTTCAGAATCAAGTGGAATGGAACGGAACTGTTTCACACCTAAAGCTAATTTTTGTGTTCGGTTGTGGAATGGAACGGAACCGAGTGGTTCCTCCAAGGGGAATATTCTTTTCATATGTGAAATGCAGCAATGTGGTGGAACGGATGTTACTTAGTCGGTACTACTTCCATCCCAAGACTTAAGGCTTATATTTTTTTGAAAAAATCAAAGCAAGTAAATTTTGACCAAAATTTTAGAATAATCTATCAATAAATATGATATTTTGTAGATATTACATGAAAATATATTTCATTATCTGTCTAATAATATTAATTTTGTATTTCACATGTTAATAATTTTTTATAAAAACTTTAGTCAAACTTAACATAGTTTAACTTTCTAAAAAAATATAGGCCTTAAGCCTTGGGATGGATGTACTATTAATTACAAAGCACTTCACTAATCCAACCGAACGTGGGGATGGAACCATTCCATTCCTCTGGAACGGAACCATTCCATTCCATCCCACGCCGTTCCAGAACCGAATACACCCTTAGATTCCTTTTCCTTTCTTGTTGTTTCCTTCCATCCGTTTCTTATCTTCTTCCTTTATTGTTTACTAGTATAAATGCCCGTGCGTTGCCACGGGTATTTAAATTTTATTTCTCAATACACATATATTCACAACTCACTATGAAAATTGAAAAAAAATCGGTGATATCATAATGTGCTATGAAAATACCAAAGGCAATACCAAGACATCATTGTTGTGCATCTGCGTGGTTCCATGTTCTAGATCTTCTTGTTACTCTTCCGCGGTAAGTTCCACACCTGAGTTCTGGACCGTCATCCGTGTCTATTCAACAACCTCTTCTTTTGGTTGTATTATTATCTCGCAAAACATGGGTGCTGCAAACACAATTATAACTGAAAGAATACTTTTTTTCAGATTAGTCCAAACAACACTTCCATATTCAAGAGGATACACTATTCATTAAGTACATGAAGAGGTTTTCATCTTTACTAGTATAAATGCCCGTGCGTTTCCACGGGTACTTAAATTTTATTTCTCAATACACATATATTCACAACTCACTATGAAAATTGAAAACAAATTGGTGATATCATAATGTGCTATGAAAATACCAAAGGCAATACCAAGACATCATTGTTGTGCATCTGCGTGGTTCCATGTTCTAGATCTTCTTGTTACTCTTCCGCGGTAAGTTCCACACCTGAGTTCTGGGCCGTCATCCGTGTCTATTCAACAACCTCTTCTTTTGGTTGTATTATTATCTCGCAAAACGTGGGTGCTGCAAACACAATTATAACCGACGAAATACTTTTTTTCAGATTAGTCCAAACAACACTTCCAGATTCAAGAGGATACACTATTCATTAAGTACATGAAGAGGTTTTTATCTTTAAATAAGAGAATGTGCAATATACCAACAAGCATGCAGGATAAGTAACCAAAACCGAATCGTATCAGCAACATTCAAGTGTCTACACCTCTATTTCTAGTAATCAATAGAATAAAATGGCACGAAAATGCAAAAAAAAACAAAATATTTCAGACATACCCAATGGTCGTACTTTTCATCCTCCGAATCGGAGATCCTTATTCCTCGTTCATGTTGGCTGTAGTATGCATATCATAATCATCCTCCATGTCTTCGGCATGATCTTGTGATAATTGGACATTGATCCTCTCCAAAGTGTAAAGTGTCCCTAACCTGTAAACAAAACACCACAAGTTCGCAACCACCTTCAGAAACCGGCCATGCTCTCACCGGAAAGCACGATATTATAAAAAACAGTCCTTTACTGTTCGGATGGATCAGGATCAGCAGGCAAATTATGCACGTATATCATAAGGTTGACTGAAGATCTCACAGCAGTCCTAAACTAAACTAAATGGACCAATGATTAACACCTGAGCAAGTCTCTCCGGTAACTTTACATAAATAAAGATCACCTGAAGCACAAAAAATGGTGGTACTAAAATAATAATGAAATTGTACTTCCAAATCCAGATAATGATACAGTTTAAAAAAAAACCTTTATTTCAAACTCAAGGACTGATGGAAAAGGGCTAACTCATTTAATTGCTTCGCTCCAACCTCCAAGTAACAAAAGATTAATCATCCGTGAGCACCTTGAGTGCATACAAATCTTCATTTTCTCATCAGGACGAAAATAGAGCTGCAACCTAATAATAAATTAAATGCAATCACTCAAGTAGCATACAAAGTAGATCCAATATCTTGAAAATAGATGTATATCATCTAGTACTGGAATAGACTGATCTTAGGGGGAATATACGGAAATTACTTATGTATGTCATTGTTGTTATGCAAAAGGGAAAATTAGATCTGTACCACTAAAAGATTCAGACTTTAGAAAAATACCACTGGAAGATTGGGCTTGAGAAAATACCACCGAAAGCTTACTCCATTATTGATTTGTAGCATCACCGTGAACTCCACGTGAATTGGAGCGAAAAACAAATGAATCAGGGGAGAGTATTAGGGGATTAAGGGAAAATTTTATATGGCATCAACAAACGAATTCGAAAAGCTAGTTTATGCTACAAAACTAACCTTAAAGCTGTAAAAAATTATGACATGGTCCAGATTGTAACAACTATGTCAAATTATGTGAGCATTACGAATTGATTATTTTTCTGTCAAAATCTGGCTCTAAATGAGTCCCTTGTCTGCACTTACACGTGGATGAAAAGTGTCGTCACGGCCTAAACTTTGCCCAAAGTTGATTAAGCTACATTTTTTCCATCCTCAGTTTGTCCTTTTGTCACAGTCTTTAACCTTTTTTAATCTATCTTTTGTACTACATAAGCGAAAATGGAGTATTCATTGATTTTCTCTCACTTAATAGCAATTGAAAAACGTCTAAATATCTTCCGCAAAGCATAGTGTGAATTTTTTACAAAATTTAGTGTGTACAAAGCTGGCCTGCTAGAGCTATTAGAAAAAGAAAATAGTGATCACCACAAGCCGGATGGTTACCTGGATCTCCTGCGCGCAGCATGCCGGTGTTATATGTTGATACATCCTTATCTCTATCCGAATTATTTCATAATCATATGGTTTCTCTTTCACTTGTCCAAGCTGATATGATCGAACATTGTCTGCCACTTGATATTTAGTACGCCATTTGATAATGAAACCGTTTTGCCGCGGATTATTTGTATTGCCATAGCTCTAGTATCCCACGGAAAGCACCTGAATCATATATTCATATTACTACTGGCTCCATTTGTCCAATTTAACCTTGGAAAAAACTTTCCAATATGTTATCTCTACTTAAGAAACAATGGTAGCTGTTGGATGAAGGTGAGCTTGCTTACCTTTCAGAGAGCCCACATGCTTGATGATGATCTAAATAATTGCTTGGGTTATATTATATCAGACCAAATTAACTTTCAAAGGAGCGAATTACATGATGATGATCTAAACTGCAGTATACAATATGATCCAACAGATAAATGTGGAACATAGATTTTTGCTCATTGAACAGTTGACATCAATGAGAAGGAAAGGAAAGACATCAAGGCAACTAACACGTTTACTTGACAACCAAATTTGGATCTTTGTTGTAGCTTCAAATTAAAACTTGTACGAGGCCCGCTTTCTTGACCACCTGAATACATGAACACTCCATCTCTGCATATCATACGGTTAGACAAAATTTCATCCGAACAAAGCTTTAACTTGTAAAAGTCTGACAGAGTTGCAGTGTACTGGATAGCCTGGCGACGCCTGTTGACTAACCTGGTTACCACGGAGACAGTACCAGGTCAGGTCGCAACCATGTACCTAGCAAGAAAAGTAGCAGCTAGTAGAAATATGGATGGCTTCCGTCTAAAAAGTAGAAACATGGATGGCATGCACTTCTTGACAGCGTCGACGAAGTTGTTTGCTGCTGCGCTGCTGACGGCGTTCTCCAACTCCCGCACCGTCGGAAGGTCGAATCCCTGCGCTCCTCCAGCGAGAACGTCCCTGCATGTCACGCGCGGTGACGCCAAACCAATTGCCGTCACTATACCGTCGATCTCCAGCGTAGGTCGCCGCCGCCCCGGGGTCTACAGCCATCCGTCGGTATCCGCCGCCGCCCAGGCCGCGCCGCCAATCAGTTCCCACGCGCCGCCGTTCTCCCATCGGTGATCAGGCGGGCGAGTTGTCAACCGGAATCGAGGTAGTCAGTGCATGCAACGACCTTATGGAGGTAGCCGAGGTGCTCAGCGTGGAGCATGCCCAGTTGCGTCGCGGACGACGAAGCAGGAGACAGGATCGTGGCCTAGCCGGTTCCATGGTGCCGAGATCTAGATCCGCAGTTAGGACCAGATTTTCTTTTCGAGTCTAGCTAAAACAAACGGACCGGTAGATCACTTGGGGATGGCAGTAGCGGTTGTATAGATTTAGTGGGAGGGTAAAACGATCTAGAAAAATATGTTGGACGAAATTCTAACCGGAGGAAACAGAACCAGTTCCTTCTTTTTATATATACTAGCAAAAGTGCCTGTGCGTTGCACCGGAGGAACAAATACTCAAACGCTCTAGCAAATCTTCCGCGTTGAAATTTCTCCTATTTGTTACCATCGTGATGGTGGTCACATTTTATCTTTTTCATGATGAAAATAATCACGATCACAAGCCCATTGCCGCAGTGACTTGTAATCGTGAACTTGTAACGATGATGGGTTCCATCCTTAATTTTTATTAAGATATGTGGTGGCCCCGACTTGTCGGCGAGCAAGGCCGATCGTCGTCCTCATCGCATCGTCTTCCTTGCGCTGCAAAAGTCTGCCGCCGGTCAGTCTTCACCGGACGCGTCACTTGCACGCGACGAGTTAATGTCGTCGCCTCGAATTCACGCGCGGCTCCCTCTATTTATCGCGGAACTACCGCATATGGTCGCATTCACCACCGCCGTCTCCCTATTCACCACCAAACTTCTCTCCCCAATCTCCTCGTCATCGTCGTCTGGGTCGGCCTCGAGGTCAGGCGGGTCGGCTCCTCCACCAGCGACGGCGAGGGCCGTCAAGAAGGAGTCGGCGTCGCCACCGCTGACCAGAGGGCACAGCAGCGGCGCCCTCGTCATCCGCGAGGGGGGCTCCGGTCGTCGTCTCCATCGCGCGGCCGCAAGAGGAAGACGTCCAAGAAGGAGGCCGCAGCGGCCGCAGCTGCGTCCCAACTCGCCGAAGAAGAAGCCAAGCGGGACGAGGACGCGGCGATCCGCGAGGCCATCGCGAGGTCGCTGAACGACCTCGTCCCCGCCGACAACGCCCTCCCGATGGACGCGGCACTCGCCTGGTCCAGGCAGGACTGGGAGAGGCAGGAGGCGGAGCAGTAGAGGCGTCTGCTGGACCTGGCGGCCGCGTAGCTCCGCGCCGCCCAAGCGTCACCCACCGCACCCGTGCCGCTCATCAAGCTGGAGGAGCGCAACGACGATGAGTGGTATCGGCCGCCGCCGCCACACGTCGACCCTGGCCAGGGTTCTAGCCGTCGGAGACGCCGACCAGAGCAGCCAGCAGGCGCCGCCGCCCGAGGACATCGACCACTCTAGCAACGATGACGGCGACTACACAGCATTCTACCACCATTTCGGCATGTAGATCGCTGTCCTTTTAATTATTTTATATTCCCTCTCGCCGAATTCAAATGTACCGCGAGGGGGGCTCCGGTCGTCGTCTCCATCGCGCGGCCGCAAGAGGAAGACGTCCAAGAAGGAGGCCGCAGCGGCCGCAGCTGCGTCCCAACTCGCCGAAGAAGAAGCCAAGCGGGACGAGGACGCGGCGATCCGCGAGGCCATCGCGAGGTCGCTGAACGACCTCGTCCCCGCCGACAACGCCCTCCCGATGGACGCGGCGCTCGCCTGGTCCAGGCAGGACTGGGAGAGGCAGGAGGCGGAGCAGTAGAGGCGTCTGCTGGACCTGGCGGCCGCGTAGCTCCGCGCCGCCCAAGCGTCACCCACCGCACCCGTGCCGCTCATCAAGCTGGAGGAGCGCAACGACGATGAGTGGTATCGGCCGCCGCCGCCACACGGCGACCCTGGCCAGGGTTCTAGCCGTCGGAGACGCCGACCAGAGCAGCCAGCAGGCGCCGCCGCCCGAGGACATCGACCACTCTAGCAACGATGACGGCGACTACACAGCATTCTACCACCATTTCGGCATGTAGATCGCTGTCCTTTTAATTATTTTATATTCCCTCTCGCCGAATTCAAATGTACCGCGAGGGGGGCTCCGGTCGTCGTCTCCATCGCGCGGCCGCAAGAGGAAGACGTCCAAGAAGGAGGCCGCAGCGGCCGCAGCTGCGTCCCAACTCGCCGAAGAAGAAGCCAAGCGGGACGAGGACGCGGCGATCCGCGAGGCCATCGCGAGGTCGCTGAACGACCTCGTCCCCGCCGACAACGCCCTCCCGATGGACGCGGCGCTCGCTTGGTCCAGGCAGGACTGGGAGAGGCAGGAGGCGTAGCAGTAGAGGCGTCTGCTGGACCTGGAGGCCGCGTAGCTCCGCGCCGCCCAAGCGTCACCCACCGCACCCGTGCCGCTCATCAAGCTGGAGGAGCGCAACGACGATGAGTGGTATCGGCCGCCGCCGCCACCCGGCGACCCTGGCCAGGGTTCTAGCCGTCGGAGACGCCGACCAGAGCAGCCAGCAGGCGCCGCCGCCCGAGGACATCGACCACTCTAGCAACGATGACGGCGACTACACAGCATTCTACCACCATTTCGGCATGTAGATCGCTGTCCTTTTAATTATTTTATATTCCCTCTCGCCGAATTCAAATGTACCGCGAGGGGGGCTCCGGTCGTCATCTCCATCGCGCGGCCGCAAGAGGAAGACGTCCAAGAAGGTGGCCGCAGCGGCCGCAGCTGCGTCCCAGCTCGCCGAAGAAGAGGCCAAGCGGGCCGAGGACGCGGCGATCCGCGAGGCCATCGCGAGGTCGCTGACCGACCTCGTCCCCGCCGACAACGCCCTCCCGATGGACGCGGCGCTCGCTTGGTCCAGGCAGGACTGGGAGTGGCAGGAGGCGGAGCAGCAGAGGCGTCTGCTGGACCTGGCGGCCGCGTAGCCACACGCCGCCCAAGCCTCACCCACCGCACCCGTGCCGCTCATCAAGCTGGAGGAGCGTGATACGTCTCCAACGTATCTATAATTTCCGATGTTCCATGCTTGTTTTATGACAATACCAACATGTTTTGTTCACACTCTATATCATTTTTATGCGTTTTCCGGAACTAACCTATTGACGAGATGCCGAAAGGCCGATTGTCTGTTTTCTCGCTGTTTTTGGTTTCAGAAATCCTAGTAAGGAAATATTTTCG
>NC_061510.1:354551700-354648678 GCF_022539505.1 Lolium rigidum | reverse complement strand
TCCTAAGCAAGGCCTAAAAACCAACACGAGGTTGATCCTCGGAACATCCTGCTCTAGGGCCAACGAACGACACCCTACGTGCCGCTGGATCCTCCCCCTTCGTAAGGCCTAACTATTGCGGATATTAAACTAATCCTTGTAGAACAAGGAGCAATCGTAACGGATCAGATCTACTAAACTACGATCAAGCGGGGTGCCGCCCCTACGCCTAAGATAGGCGTAAGGGCGGCTAGACATGCAAGGGTTGCACTACGAAAGCATGTAACATGAAGAACAATGCTAACCCTAACATGTCTAAGATAACTACGTTGCTCGCCATCAAAAAGGCTTCAGCACGAGCAACGCATGAACAACGTAGGCAGGCTTGTGCTGCCTAGATCGCAAGATGCGATCTAGGCAGCATGATGCTTACCGGTAGAAACCCTCGAGACGAAGGGGTTGGCGATGCGCCGAGATTTGTTTGTGGTTGAACGTTGGTTGTTGTTTATTCCATAAACCCTAGATACATATTTATAGTCCAGCGGACTTTCTAATGTGGGCGTGCACTAAACCGTGCACGAGATAAACTCTAACTTCTAAATCGATACACAATCTACTATTTTTAAGATACACGGGCTAACTAGCCCAAACTTCTAGCACAAAGCCGCTTCAAAGATGCTCCATATGTAGTCTTTCAAAGCCCATCTTCACTTACGGCCCATCTCCTGATTTGGCCAAAATCGGGTGATAACACATGCCCCCCTGGTTTTGATAATGATAATTGCAAAACCATCCTGCTTTTTCTCGAAGGGTCATGTCGTGGCAGAGTAGAACTGTTGCAGTATTCTTCATCATGACGCCTTGCCTTCACAACTTCTCTGCATGATTCGACAACTCTGGCACCACATCCTTGGAAACTGTCCGAGCATTAAATCTCCACTACATCTTTTGTTACTTAATCACATCGAACAGTCCACCTCCTCACCCCCTTTGCTCCAAACCAGTCGCCCGTCGGAAAACCCTCCTCCTCTACAGCCATGTCTTCTTCTTCCTCCACTCAATCCTCCTCCTCTAGCGAATCGGAGCCAGAGGTCAATCAAATGGCCATCCACGATGCTCCCGCGCCAGAGTGGGACGCGAGAGAATGGGATTTCTCTATCGAGTCAGAAGCCGACGAACCCCGCACCATTGGGGAGGAAGACCTCCGGTTCCTCGTTGACGGGGAACTGGAAGCGGCGTGCGCGGACGACCTCCTCTCATGGGAGATAGACCCTTCCTCCGACGAAGAGGAAGGAGAAGGAGAAGAACCCGAAGAAGAAGACTCTTCCGACACCGGGTACCCACCGGCCAAACGCCTTCGAGGCTGGGCTTGGTCAGATGATGATGACGACGAGGAGGATGAAGACGCCACCGATGGCTTCATCAGCAGCGACGAGGAGCTCGGCTCGTAGCAGCGCCGATGATGGCGGCGACGAGGGCGGTGACAGCCCTTAGATAGGATCCCTAGGATAGGACCCGTAGTAGTATAGGGCACTGTATCCCCTAGCACTTCCTTTTGAGAATACCCTCAGCTCTTTGTGTAAGAAATCTGGCTATCAATGAAGAATTCTCCTTAATTTGACTTTGCCGATTCCTTGTATGCTAATTTGGCCGATTTTTCCCCATCCTGGCTTCGCCGATCGTTAGCCTGATCAATGATCAATGAGCCGATGGCAACGCATCGGCCTCCTATTCGAGACAGATCAATTCAGATCTCCTGAGCTTGATGTTAGTTCTAATCGGCAAAGCTCCAGAATTGATGTCTTCCAGAGAACTTCAGGATCATTGCTGAAAATCTTGATCGCCTACAACTTCCCTTGCGATACTCTGTTTCTTTGCAGCAACAAACTGGCCCAAAACCTATCAATTGTGCTGGCTTCAAATTGGTGGTTCTATTCTGCAAGAATTATCCACCTCTCAAACGAGTTGTGACACAGAGCCAGCCGACTCCAACGAAATTGGCTTCTCAAAACGAAGGACCTTTGGGGCGAGCTGCCCCCCGAGCTTCTTCAGACCGCCTCTAACGCCTTGATGACCTGATCTTCGTGGTCTGCTTACACCTCTTGAGTCGATGGCCATGCATCGGCTTTTATATTCTGAAGTCGATGTCTGTGCATCGGCTTTTCAAAGTATGTTTTGTATACTGAAGTCGATGTCTGGTCATCGGCTGTGATGATTTTTTTTACTGGCCGATTTAAAATCGGCCTCCAACACCTTACCGCCCATCATCCCACATGCTTGGGAAATACTTCTTGAGGTGTTGACCATTGACGGCTACTGGGAACTTCTGCCCGTCTAACTCTTCCAGCATGTATGCATTACCCTTCAAGGCCTGGACGACCTTGTACGGTCCGTGCCAATTAGGAGACCACTTGCCATATGCCTTGTCCCCGGTTCCTAACGGCAACACAGCCTTCCCATACTAGATCGCCAACTTGAAACTCCTTTGGTCTAACCTTTTTATTGTAGGCACGCGCTACCCCGGCTTTGTTCTCCTTAATCTTCTCCAATGACCAAAGCCTCGGTTCTGTTGCGTCCTCAATAGTGTCACTCATCAAAGCTGCGTATTCTTCCGCCGTCAGATCATTCTGAAACGTGACACGTCTTGATCCAGCCGTAATTTCCCAAGGTAATACGGCTTCCTGTCCATAGACAAGCTGGTATGGCGAAGTTTTTATAGCTCCATGGCACGACATGCGGTAGGCCCACAATGCTTCTGATAACTTCTCATGCCAATCCCTAGGGTTCTCGTCAATCTTTCTCTTGATCAGCTTTGATTAAGCTCGATTGGACGCCTCGGCTTGCCCATTAGCCTGAGCATAGTACGGAGATGATCGGATCAGCTTAATCCCCATGTCATCACAGAATTTCCTGAATTCTTTAGAAACAAAGACCGAACCTCCATCGGTCGTGATAGTTTGGGGAATCCCGAACCTATGAATCACGTGTTCTTTCACAAACTTAATCACATCTTCTGATTTCACCTTCTTCATAGGGACGGCTTCCACCCACTTGGTGAAGTAATCTGTGATGGCCAAAATCCATTCATGTTTTTTACTCGAGGCCGGATGGATTTTGCCGATCATGTCCATGCCCCACCCTCGGAACGGCCAAGGTTTGATGATAGGGTTCATTGCTGATGCTCGGTACCATCCGAATCTTCCCGAACATCCGGCATGCTTGGCACCCCTTGTAGAAATTGAAGCAGTCCTCCAAGCATGGTGGGCCAATAAAACCCCGAGCGCCCGATTAGCCACTTCATCTTATGAGCCGATTGATGAGTTCCACAGGCACCTTCGTGCACCTCATGTAAGAGCCGATTAGACTCGGTTGGTCCCGGGCACTTGAGTAGTAACCCTTCCAACGTCCCGTAGAACATATCGTCTCCTATGAGGACATACTTCATGGCTTTGTATCTTATCCGTTTGGGTGCCCCCGAGCCGAATCTTTTAAGTAATTGAAGATTTCGGCTCTCCAATCATCCTTGTTCTAGGAATTGTATCCGGACCTCCGACCCGTCGGGGTATCTATATAGCTCCGACGCCATTTGCGCGAGATTGTTGGCCTCGGTGTTTTGGGCTCTTGGGACCCAATTAAAGTTGATGTACCGAAACTGTGTCATCAACTCACGGCATTCCATCCAATATGGGAAAAGCAATTCACTTTCGCACTTGTATTCATCCGTGAGCTGGTTAATCACCAACTTAGAGTCTCCAAAAAGCTCTACTGCTTCTGCCCCGGCTTCCAATAGCAACTCCATCCCCTTACGTACTGCCTCGTACTCTGCCACATTGTTAGTGCAAGGGGTAGATAACCTGATGGAGAAAGAGTACTCTGCCCCCCGAGGCGACACGAGCAGGATACCGATGCCACAACCCTCGTCGCAGGCCGATCCATCGAAGAACATAGCCCATGCCCGTATGGATAGTGTTGCTATATTGGTACTGATTCGCTCAGCTATGAGATCGGCCAACGCTTGCCCTTTGACTGCTTTCGCAGGCTGGTACCGGAGATCGAATTCTGACAACGCAAACATCCACTTACCCAGTCGGCCTTTCAACACAGGGGCCGACAGCATGTGCTTGACGACATCCGACTTGCATATGACGAAGATCTCTGCCGTCAGAAGGATGTGATGCAGCTTGGTGCAGGTAAAGAACAAGCAGAGGCACAGCTTCTCGACCTCAGGATATCTTGTCTCCGCGTCTAACATCCTTCTGCTGAGGTAGAAAACGACTCTCTCGACGCCCTCGTGGAGTTGCACCACCACCGAGGCGATGGACGTGTCAGCTACTGATAGGTAGATGTAGAACGGCTTATCTTGCCGGGGCGGAACTAGCACAGGCGGCGTCGTCAGATACCTTTTAATTTCGTCGAACGCCTGCTGCTGTTCTGCCCCCCAGTGAAATTCGTCGTCAGATTTGGTCTTCACCAACGCCATAAACGGCTCGATTCGTCCCGACAGATTGGAGATGAATCGTCGGACAAAATTGATCTTGCCAATCAGACGCTGGAGCTCTTTCTTCGTGGTGGGCGGCTGCATGGTGCGCACCGCCTCTTGACTCTTCAGGCCGATTTCGATTCCCCGTTCATGAACCAGAAAACCTAGGAACTGACCAGCCGTCACACCGAAGGCACACTTCTTTGGGTTCATTCTCAGCCCGAACTTCCGAGTTCGGTCTAGGACGCGCCGTAAATCATCCAAGTGTCCCTCCATGGAAACAGACTTGACTACGACGTCATCGATGTAGATTTCTACCAACTTGCCGATCAAATCGTGAAATATATAGTTCATAGCTCGTTGGTACGTTGCGCCAGCATTCTTCAATCCGAAGGTCATTACTACATATTCAAACAAGCCTACCGCCCCGGTACTCTGAATGCGGTCTTGTGTATGTCTTCGGGAGCCATGAAAATTTGATTGTAGCCGGCGTTGCCATCCATGAAGCTCAACACCTTGTGGCCAGCAGTCTGCATTGATCGGTGTCTCTCGCCACGGGCATCGGATATTCGTCCTTGGGGGTGGCTCTGTTGAGATCTCTGAAATCGATGGCCACACGCCATCGGCCATCCTTCTTCTCTACAGGCACGATACTGGAGATCCACTCAGCATACCTGCATGGCCTGATGAACCCGGCGGCCAACATCTTCTCGATTTCTTTCTTGACCTCCTCCAGAATTTCGGCTCTCATCTGACGTGCTCGTTGCTGGAACGGCCGAAATCCTTTCTTAAGAGGGAGCCGATGTTCGATGATGCTTCTGTCTAAACCAGGCATCTCTGTATAGTCCCATGCGAAGCAATCTGGGTACTCCTTCAGCGAGCAATCATCCGGCTCCCGAGCTGTGGATCCAACTTCCTGCCGATAAAAGTTGGTCGTGGCTTGTCCCCATGGCCGATGTCGACTTCCTCCAGCTCATCGGCTGATGTGAATCCATACCCCAGCTTTCCGTCTCCTGTGAGGTCGACGCCAAATACCGGGAGAGCGGGTGGCGCGGATAACACGGTCCGATCGCTAGAATCGGCCTCCATCTTGATCATCACTAGGACTTGGTGGCAGTGTCGGAGCCGATTGCGTGGGTCGGCTCCTTCTTCATTCTTGCTATGAGAGCAGCTGCCCTCATCGTTACCCTTACCAGGGCGGTACCCAAGTTCTACCATGTTGATGCTGAACAAGCGTCCTGGTTGACCCTGGGAACGGGTTCTGTGGAAAGAGCCGATGAGTTCGGCTCCGAGGACTGCCTTGATTTCGTCGTTTTTCTTCTTTAACTCATCAGGCAGATCCTCGTACTTGACCGGAGTGCTTTCCGCCATCTCGGATGTAGATGGCGATATCGTCGATGTCGAAGGTTGTCCCACCGGGCGTGCCAGAATGTGTTGACGTCAGAAACCCACTGGCGGGCAGAGACGGGCAACACCGTAGAGCCGGGAACAACTAAGGGCTGCGGCTGGCCCTAGTCCCTCTGAGCGACGGCCCGCAAAGCCTCCTGGTCGCACGCACCGATGTTTATCACAAGGGCGTGCCACCCGACCTATACCTGGTCGGGAAGGTGTGGATGATGCCTCGCTTAGTTTCCTGCAGGGCACACACGTAAACGTTAAATACGAGCCTCGATCGGCTCTCAGGTTATCCCGTGAATCGGCTCAAAGAGCCGATCCACCCATGATTCAGACGAGGTGTCCGAATATATGGTGGTCCTGCTTGATCATGGTAAAGCTAATGAGATCTACGACGATGTGGGGTTTTCACCGCATAATCGGATCATCCTACTCCAGGTTGGGCCTCGCGGCCACGCACGGTGATCGTAAGCCGATCCTAAGCAAGGCCTAAAAACCAACACGAGGTTGATCCTCGGAACATCCTGCTTAGGGCCAACGAACGACACCCTACGTGCCGCTGGATCCTCCCCCTTCGTAAGGCCTAACTATTGCAGATATTAAACTAATCCTTGTAGAACAAGGAGCAATCGTAACGGATCAGATCTACTAAACTACGATCAAGCGGGGTGCCGCCCCTACGCCTAAGATAGGCGTAAGGGCGGCTAGACATGCAAGGGTTGCACTACGAAAGCATGTAACATGAAGAACAATGCTAACCCTAACATGTCTAAGATAACTACGTTGCTCGCCATCAAAAAGGCTTCAGCACGAGCAACGCATGAACAACGTGGGCAGGCTTGTGCTGCCTAGATCGCAAGATGCGATCTAGGCAGCATGATGCTTACCGGTAGAAACCCTCGAGACGAAGGGGTTGGCGATGCGCCGAGATTTGTTTGTGGTTGAACGTTGGTTGTTGTTTATTCCATAAACCCTAGATACATATTTATAGTCCAGCGGACTTTCTAATGTGGGCGTGCACTAAACCGTGCACGAGATAAACTCTAACTTCTAAATCGATACACAATCTACTATTTTTAAGATACACGGGCTAACTAGCCCAAACTTCTAGCACAAAGCCGCTTCAAAGATGCTCCATATGTAGTCTTTCAAAGCCCATCTTCACTTACGGCCCATCTCCTGATTTGGCCAAAATCGGGTGATAACAACTACTTGTATTCCATGTGTTGGATTCAAGTATGGATGACATGAAGATAAAGATATACCTTGTGTATTGGCATCAAGATCATCGATTTGAAGATATATATGTGATATGATCAAGAATGAGAAATGAAGATAGAGTTCTTATGTGGAACTCAATATTAGCCATGCTCTAGCTTATGTGATAAGCAATGAATGATCAAGATCTTGAGAGCTTGATTCCAAGTGAAGAATTCTTTATACACCTCAAGATATTATGATAGAGTATGAGAAGATACAATGTTGAGTTGGGCAAGTTCAAGATAAGCATCTCAAGTGGATCACATTCTTGAAGCGTGCCGTCCATTTGGTGATAATGGACATGTGAAGATGTGCATCAATGGATCTTTCCCATCATGGTGTATGGGGGAGCATTTGTGAGTCTTCACTTAGCAACGATGATCAAGTGAGGCATTTCGGCTTGAATGGAGCTTGAAGAGTTATCATCAAGATCAAGCGGGATGCGCAAGGCAAAGGTATGGCCTTGATAGGTTTTCCTTTTACCGGTCTCAAGGTGGTTGATGGGAGACCGGATTATAGGATAGATAGCCGCACTATTAAGAGGGGCTTTCGGTTGGGTAACTTGATCACATCGTCTCAGGGAGCTCAATCCTTTGCATATCCCTATTTCTTCTTGGTTTTTCTCTGTATGAGGTTCTTGATCTTGTTGCTAGCTTTACAACAAGCCCAAGTTCATCGAAAACGGAGTTCGTATGACTCTTCTATGGCATTTTCAAGGTTGGGTGATTTTACCGGTTATTCATGATATAAGGTTCTACCTTTTATATTCATGATAAAATCCCCTCCTACATATTCTTGTGTTTTCACTTTCTATAGAATAGCATTTGTTGTTATCTTTCAAACAAAACTGGTTTCATTCAATTCGGAGTTCGGGAGCATTCGTTATTAAAGAAAAAGGAAAAAGGGGAATAGAAAGAAAAGAAAAAAGAAAGAGAAGGGCCAGCCAACCGACCGGCCCGGCCGGCTCAGCCACCGGCCCTCCCGGTCCGCGCCGGGTCTGGCGCTGGTGCCAGCCGGGCTGCCTCCAGTGGCCTTTTGGCCCAAGACCGGCAGCAGCTCGGTCCATGACCGACCCGCCCGGCACGCACCCCGGCCCGACCGGGTGCCTCCCCTGGCCGGCTCGCCTCAGCGTGGCCCACACGGCCCGGAGCGGCCTGCTCGCCCCAGCAAGGCCCGCGCGCCCCGGCGTGGCCTGCCAGCCCGGCCGGTCGCCGCCCCGACTGGGCCGGACCCCCGGCCGGCCTCCCAGCCCAGGATCCGGTCAGCCGGCCTGTGAGCCGGCTGGGCTTCTTTTTTTTTCTGTGCGATTTTTTTGTGTCTTTTTCCCCCAACGGTTATTTCTTCTCCCTAGCTATAAACAGCTTTCTTCTACCTTGAGCTGAGTTAGTTCTTCCCCTTTCTTCACCTCTATTGTTGCTATTCGAAGAACTACCTTCCCCTCTTGATTCCTCCCATGATTCTTGCCCATTCTTGAGGATTTGAGAGAGGAGATCTAGATCTACAATCTCCACCAATCAATTTCTCCTCTAAGTGAGGGGAACCCTTTGGATCTAGATCTTGGAGTCTTTTGTTGACTTTCCCCATTGTTCTTCCTCTCCAATCTCATCCTAGCATTTGTTGCTTGGGTGGGATTTGAGTGTGAAGGACTTGAACACCTCTAGTGTTCTTGCTTTGTATCATTGCATAATGTTGAGCTCTCCACCACGATTAGTTCGAGTGAGAGACCGTGAGCTTGTTATTCTTGGAGGGATACCTCCTAGTTGTCTTGGCGGTTGGTGCTCCTGTGATCTCTTCAAGGAAGATTGTGAAGAGGCCCGGGATTCTCCTTCGTGGAGCTTGTGAAGTGGTTGTGGAGCTTGCCATCTCCGGAGCGGAGGAAAAGCTAACCATAAGGAAAGGGTCATTATCCTTCGTGGGTGTGGCTCGGAGAATAGGGTGAGCCTTCGTGGCGCGGGGAATCCTTCGTGGGACCTCCACTCCTCCAAACGTGGCGTACCTTCTTGCAAAGAAAGGGAACACGGGAATACATCCTCGTCTCCGCGTGCCTCGGTTATTTCTATACCCGATCTCTCTTTCCTTGTGATAGCCATCGTGCTTGAAGTACATATATCTTGCTATCACTTGTGCTACATATATCGCCGCCGCCTTCGCTCATTCGTCTCCGGGATGCCGCCGCGCCGCCGACACATACAACACGCCGGAGCTGGTAGCGCCCGCTTACGACGCGGCCGCGTGGCGATTTCGGCGGCCACGGCGCGACATGAACTTCCTGGACGTCGAATCACTAGAGGAGGCGGAGTTCCTCGCGCCAGCGCCGTGCCTCGTGGACGACGAGGACTGTCGCCGCCACCGCCAGGTGCAGCGCCGGATCGCCATCGCCGAGCACGAGGAGCAGTTGATGCGCCAGTGGAGGGCGCAGTTCCCCAACGATGTCGACAACACCGACGCGTTCTTCGCTAACCTCAAGGCACGACGCATGTCCGACAGGCGCTGATGCGTGTAATTGACACGTCTGTTGGGAACCCCAAGAGGAAGGTGTGATGCGCACAGCGGCAAGTTTCCCTCAGTTAGAAACCAAGGTTTAATCGAACCAGTAGGAGTCAAGAAGCACGTTGAAGGTTGATGGCGGTGTAACACCCCAACTTTTGCAACCTTGTTTAAGTGTCCAGAGTGCAAAAATCAGGGGGAACAAATTTTTTTTCTAAATTGTTTGCTTTAATGAATTGCCTTGATATGCTTGTAGATGAACTGTCTTGTTCTTCTTATTGATGAATTGCCTTGATGTGCTTGTTAACTTGAATTGGTTTGGTTGCTTGTAGATGTTTTTCTTGATCAACTGGATTAGGTTTCTTGAACACCTTAACACATCAAGATCACTTCTTCTCAACCAAGTCTTGACTAATCCAAATTTGTGATATAGTCCAACCCTTACACCTCTGACTTAAATACCTCCACATGTGGCAATGTCAATGCACCTACCTTGGGATCTTCCTTGTGATGTATTCTAACTCACCTTGTCCCTGATTCAAAGTTTGGGATCATCTACTCCTTAATACACCCCTCTCTTATACCCTAGACAAAAACCCCACGACCTCACAAATTTAGCTAAGTCCTAAAACTATTATCAGGTTCCATTTTGGAGCCTCTGGATTAAGCTACCCCTTGCCATCTAAGGCAATGCACTTGGTCCTAGACTTGAATTATTGTGAGCACTTCCCCGCCATACCATTGCCTCGGACCAGTTCACTCATATACCCACTTATTCTTGTTGGTTTTGAGGCCAAGACAAAAATCTGTTTTGACAGGCTTAAAAGATTCAAACTTTGGCAGTTGATCTCTAAGCATCCACAACTGTTATTGATGAACTCAAGGCATGGATCTCATCTATGAAACTCCCTCTACAACTCCAACATCTTGCATGTACCATGCTATCCTTTCAACCTACATTTTTCACTTGATCTTATACCCTACCCAATGTTTCACCCTAAGATCACTTTTTCCATTTTTTACCTCTTGTTTTTCTTACTCCAAGTTTAATCTCCACAAAACCAAGTGTGGAATTGATAGCTACATTTTGTAGTAATCATATACCCTTGAGAAAATACTTTCCCAAAATTATTATTTCTCAAATCCAATTATTTATATTTCTTTTTCCAAAATTCACAAAACCCTCTTTAAAATTTATTCTCTAAATTCACTACAAAACTATTTCTTGTTTTATCAAACCTTTTCAATTTATTTATTTTCAAACTTGGGAGTGGTACTGACATGTAGTCCTCTCAAAATACTTTCAAAATAATTTCTAGAAAATTTATTTCTTTGTCCTACTTCCTTTCCACCAAAATGCACGGTTGGGTATATGCCATTTTTCTTGCGCTTTTTGATATCAACTAAATTTGAAAAAAAAACTTCTATGCTTAGCTTTCAAAAATAAATATTTTGTATTTCAAAATATCATATTGTCTCCTTGGAAGGCTTCAAGGGCTATTTGAATGAAATTCACCCTTGACATTGTCTTGTCCACTCCATTAAACCCTTCTTGCATGTGATAATGCGCACCCTTCCTTTTCTCTCTTTTCTCTTCCTATGCTTGAATTCACTCCATCTTTTCTCTCTTGCTTATCATCTCCCTTATCATCTACTCCACCTTTGCACAAGGTGCTTGTCCTTTTTGGACATGCACAAGAGTGAGGGGCCGGCCATACCATGCTTTGGTATGTATGTGTACCATGTTCCATACTTCTCTCTCTTGCCTTGCTCCACTCTTGGACTCCCCCACCACCAGCATCAACTTCTGGTCGACATGCTATGAACTTTGGGCTAATCCTCATGCCTTCCTTTGCTTGGAAATGGGACAAGGCCGGCCATGTTCATGCATGGCTACATCTCTCACCCCTCTCTTTCTCTATTTAATTCGAGCACCACGCATCCATCCCATCAGCCTCTACAGAACCTACCCTACACCCTGGTCGTTGGCTGTTTGTGTTTGGAGCAAGGAGGAGGTTGGCCGGGCCTTGCATTGAGCACCAATGCACGTGAGCATCCCTCTCCCTTGCACTCTTTCTCTCCATATCTCTCACCCATGTAAGCTTCTGGAATCAAACGAGAATAGAATCGAACGCCCTCCTGCACACTCGTGACACCTCTCTCTGGGGCACGCATGCCCCCTAGCAACCCTAGCTCTTCCATCTCTTGTCTCTCTCCGATGGGCACCCTAATGATGGACAGCCGTGACAAGACCTCTCCTGCGCGTATGGCTGCGCTAGTAGGACCCTCTCCCCTCCCTCTCCGCTGCGTGCACGCTCACGAGGTCGCCCTTACACCACAGGCCCTCGCCTGCCCTTGCCAAGCCCGTGATCACCCCGTCTGTGGACGCCCCGGCGTTCCCGCTCATAGACTCCTCTCCTGTCACTTCCATCGCTCCAAGCATGCACGACACGGCAACCGTGACACCACCTAGTGCCCCAGCACCCTCCCTATTGCTCTCTTCCAGCAGATTCCATCAATCGAACACCTGCGTGTGCGCCCATACATCGTCGCGTTCTGGATGATTCGGACCGCTCCATGCCTCTCGGTATTAAGAACTGGACTCAGCACACCACGCCGTCCATGTTTCCACCGCCCTCCTCCCAAAACGCATGCGTGCACACCTCGCCCTCCAACCACCTACGCTGCGGCCACGGTGCACCCGTGCCCCGTTATTAAAGCCACCACCCACTCCATTCGCCTCATTCCACACACCCTCTTCTCACACTCCTCACTTTCTCTCCTCTCTTCGACCATAGAAGAAGCGAGAGGCGGAGCCTTCCCTGTTCCTTCTCGCCGGAGGAGAGGCCGAGCTAGGCAGACCGTGCTGCATGTCGACGTCCGCGTCGCAGTCGTCACCTCTCCATTCGTCTCTCTCCGATGCCACCCTCCGTTCCCCCCGTCTCTGCACCCTTCCTTACACCTTACCCCTACCTTTTTGTCTTTCCAGGAACCCTCCTGGAGCTCGCCGTCGAGATCGTCCGAGGCGGCTCCGTCACCGACGCGGGTTCGCTCTCCTCCTGGACGCCGTCCTAGGGGTCGTCGAGCACGTCCAGATCAACGCCGTCGAGCCGCTGCGTCGTGCTGAACCACCCCGACGCTCCTCCCTCGCCTGCGAGCCAACCTCGGTGAGCAGCGACTCGCCGCCGCCGCGCATCATCGACATGAGCGCGCGGTTCCCGCCGGTAGCCATCGGCACCGAGCCTCGACGTTGTTCCCGACTCCCCCGTCGCGCCCAGGCAAGCCTCCGCTCGACCACGCCGTCGCCCGCGACAGCCCCATGGTGAGCCCTCCCTTCCTCCGTCACGCGTACGAGGCGGCGCCGCTGTCTCTTGGTCGCAGCCAGCGGAAGCCGTGCGATCCGTTGGATCGCTGATCCACGGCCGCATGCGGCCTGGACCCTGCATGGCTGCAGGCCAGCGGGCCCCACCCGGGCCCCGGACGCCTGCGTGGCGGGCCACGTCCCCGTTTTTCAAACAAAACCGCCTCCCGCGCGTCGGCCGCGAAATTGGGCCGGATCTGGCCAGTCCAGGGATTCGGCCCGGCCACCTTTCTTTTTCTTTTTCCTGTTAAATCACCAGTAAATAAATCGGCAGGTTTGCTAATACCATAAATTCCTCAAGTGGCCGAATTTTGTGATTCAAATTGCTGGATGTTCGTGAATGAAATATCTACCACAAATAATTTCATGCATGCGATTTAGTGTTGTGATTATGTGCTTATAAATAAAAACCTAAAATGTATCTGATTGTGTATTTTAGTTCGTGTGTGAGATTTATAAAACCTTTCTGCATGCGGTTAATTTTATTATAAAGTAGAAGTAGATACCTGCATTTTGGCACTAGTCTAGCATGCAGAAGCTTCCTGAAATTAAGTTTATTTACAAAGCAAGTTCTGTCCAGAAGCGAGTAAATGAATTTTAGTTTGAAAACTACTAATTATTTTGAGGCAAATCCAAGTGATGCTGGTAGATATATTTATAGGGTAATTTTGTGCCAAAGTAAATATTTTTCAAAATTATAGATTAATTCTGAGGATTTTATTACTGAAACAGTATACCTTTTCAGTATCTGATTTTTGTAAAATCATTCACAAATCAGAAAAATGCCAAACCTGTGGGGTTAGCTCACATATGATATTAGCTATCCATGGGTATACTTGTCTCTGATTTGTGATGCTCTGATACTGGTGTGCCTAGCTGTTTATGTTTTCTGGATTCTGTCTTGTTTAATTTGTCTAGCTTAATTAAAAATTAATCTGCAAATGATTCTTGTGCAATTGTGTTCTAAATGTTGTTAGCTTTCTGTAGGTATGTTGCATGTATTTTTGTGATTCACAGAAAGATTCAGACCATTTAAATGGTTCTTAAGTCATTTCTGGAATTGTAAAAATCATATCTTTTGTTTTAAAAATAATAAAATAGTGAAACCACTTTCAGTAGTTTGCATTTGTGAGCCTTTACATACTGTGATTTTATCAAATTTTTGTGTGCATTATTCTGGAGTGGTTTGTTGATTTGGTATGGTGTGTTTGTTTTTTATTTTTATTTTTGCGACGATAGATTCGAACGCCGCCGGAAACGAGGGAGGAGGTGATTTCGGGGGATTTGAAGAGGAAGACCAGGGACACTTTGCTGACCAAGGAAAGCCACCTCTTGATGCACCTCTGATCCTATATATCTTATTCTTGCATTATTACAGGTTTTATAAAAGTGCATGTCTTCTATTTATTTGCCGGTGGTTAGTGCCACCCGGAGTTTTATTATTCCACCCTTAGGGTGCAGCCCTCGTCGGTACCTACTGAACACATATCTATTTGCGATATGGTGCTTATCACCATGTCATCCTTGTCGCCATTTTTCGAAGAAGAACTGGACTATAGGTTGGGAGCCCTGGAAAAATGATTATGAAAAATGTTTTTTCTGAAATGAAGTTTTCGAAAACCTTGGAATGGGGTAGCCCTGCCCAAGTATGGGTTTTTAAAAAGAAGAAATTTTATGGAAGGAAGATTTGCTGGAGGCAAGTGGAGAAAAAGAAAATGTTTTCGAAAACTTTAGCGCCTAAGTACTCACCCGGACTGAAAAACGAGTGCAACCACATTACCCCAAAGTGGGCACGGGGCGTAGCGTAGTAGTTTGTCTCACCTTAGTTTGGGTCCTGCAAGTGTAGTGGCAGTCCGACCATGGACGCTTCGACCGGGGTTCTTCCCATGAGAAGGGACGCAACCCATTTGCCTTTTCAGGTACGCGGGGTACAACTTATGAGCTCCCATTGAAAGATGCCTAACTGGTTGAGTGGCATTCCGGAGGGTCGGGTGTCGGGGACTTTGCAACTCCTGGGTAAACGGCATCCCGGACTCTGGTGTTAGGAGGTACAACTCATTCGGCATGTCTTAGGCTAAGGCGAGCAGGCGAAAAACTACGATCGGGTACTTGTCGTGGCAAATGTTGTTATGCAGGGATGATGCCCACACGATAAGTATCCGGATCTTGTGGGGAAAGTGTACAACCTCTGCAGAGTGAAAACTATTCGAATAGCCGTGTCCGCGGTTATGGACGGTCGGAAAGGCTGTTGCTTAGCCTGAAGAGTTTTGTTTTACAAAAGCATTTTCTCAACTATTGTTTTGGGAAAGTGATGCCAGTGGGACTGGTGGAAATGTACTTGAGAGGTACGGTGGAAATTTGGAAAGGTTTTGACGGCCATTTGAGATGGCCGGAAAGGAAATTGGGTCACCCTTACCTATTAGTCTGCAAACAAAATGGTTTACAAAAAGGTTTTTAACAAAGATATTGAGATGTCATATTCCCGAGAGGAACCACCTCTCGCTCCTTGTCGCCCTAGTTTAGTGCCTGTTCCTTGCTACTGCCAAATTGCATATCCTTTACTTCTCTCTAAGGTGGTTTGCGAGTACAATTCATAATGTACTCATGGCTTTGTCCCCGGCTATTTACTTGGCCGGACTTGGTGGAGTTCGACAGATGAAGAAGGAGTTGACGACGTCTATGCGAGCTAGGAACGTCTTCCCAGTCAGTTGCCTGTAGGGTTATGGCATGATTTGGGCCATGCGAACGCTTTCGTCTGAAGTATTTCCGCTGTGTGATCGATGTAAGTATTGGTCATGTGACCTGTTGTAATCTTTTTATTCGGTAATGTAATGGATGATGTATTTGATACCAGTTCGGTTATGCTTTCACGACACACTGATCATGGGATCGTGAATGTGTATGCATAACGGGTGTTTCGGACAGCTAGTCCGGGGCCCCACAGAGCTGGTATCAGAGCCATCCTGACTGTAGGAGACCCTAGTTAGCATGGACGTTAGATAGGATAATACTACTTTGGTGAAACTATTTACGAAACTTATTTTCCTAAGTAACTAGAAGCTTAGCTTCTATCTTCTTATCCTTTGAAAAACTTCTCATTCTTACCTCGCTCTCTGATTTCGAAAGATTTCGAAAATTTCTGATTCTACTATCTCATCCTCTTCCAAATCAACATATTGGACGATGCCCCACTCAGACTCGGAGATTCAAAGTCGAAGATGGATCAATCCTTCAGGAAGTCTCAAGCATATCCAACTGCAGCTACTGAAGATTGGATGTCAACTTAGCAGTACGCGTATAGGGATAACAAGAGCATGTCTTTGGTTGTCACCAAAGTCTGTCAAGGAGTTGACCTTGTTTCTCTTTGGACTTGCACTTTTGCAGTCGTCGAGGATCAAGTCCTCAATTTCTTGACTAGTAATTTTTAGGTTCGTCACGAGAAGTTGCCGTCTAAGGATCTCTTCAGCAATTAACCTTCCGAAGACCTCACGTCCATGGGATGTTGAGACCAGATGATCTACGTAGCTTTCGCATCTGCCTCCACATCGACGACTCAACACCAGACCTGCGTCACCACCACCTGCTCTGAGGATCATTGTTCGAGTCAATGTCAGCAAGATGAAGACGTCAACGTCTGTGACCAACACAAGCCTATAGGATGGATAGGACAATCTCAATTGTTTTCGATTGAGCTACCCCCGCGTATCAGGCATCCTTGGGTACTTAAAGTACCTCGATTGCTTTTCATGATTTCTTGTGGTTTTCTAAAATTGCTGCTTGAGTGCTTGTGATTGCTTGTTGTGTGTATGATTGTTTTAGCCTTTCATCCTGAAAACCCCTCTTTTTGTGTGATAACCCTGTCTAAGAAACCCTTCCTAAGATGTTTTCCTCGTATTCGGGCAATTTTCGGGTAGAAATTCGAACTGTTAGTTTGTAAAGCTAACAGAAAACTCTAACTAAAATTTGGGTAACCACTAGATCTAACCATGATTTCCAGGAGTCCCCAACTTAGTGTGCCATTTAACCGAAGACACCCTGCGATGCCAAGGAAGCAGAAGCCAATGCCTTCAAGATTGACTTCAACTCTGCAAGAAGACGAAGCATATTAACAAGGTCTAACCGTGGGATAGAACGCCGCTAGCCATAAAGAAACCTTCTTAGCACCAAACTGTAAGGTACCATCCGTCCAGTAGCTCCAGTAGAGCAGCCAAGCGAGAAGTCGTATCGAAGCCAAGATAATCTACATGGTGCATCTGGTCATCATCAAGTAAAGCTTTTGAAGAGAATTCAAGACCCGAGATTAGGAGTACTTTACCCGCTCATTCTTTAACTGATAGGAGTCAGCGCCAACCTTAAGGCTGAAGACTGATTTACACAAGTTGCTGCTTTATGTGAAGACCCACCAGGAATTCCACTGGCTCACTAATTTAACTAGCGCCTTACCAAGTGGTAAACACCGTGTGTGCATCTTGGAGCTACGGACTGCACTTCGCCCTGAAGATTCTTCAACTCAAGACAGGAGATCGATGACTTCTTCAAAAGCACCCGACATGACCCCATGGCAGAAGCTCTGACTTTTCCGGAACCCCCATTGAACAATTTTAAGGGTGGAAGACTTCGTCTTCCACTAAAAATTTGAGCTAACCCTAAAATTTTCGATCTTTCTGAAGCACCGTTCGGATGCTCTAACTTTCCAAGGATCGAGGACACCTCTAGTATGGTTGGGGAGCTGCAAAACTAACATCTGCATGGATAAGTCAACCTCTTCACGAAGCTTGCCCGGCGGAATATCTATAAACTCCCTGAGAAGCTGAAGGTGTGACTTTCCGTCAACGACACGTCTACCGGAGGATGGAGTCTAACTTAATTCGACTTCTAACAAATTCTCTAGTACTACGCTTAGTAATCTCGGGACGAGATTATTTTAAGGGTGGAAGGATTTGTAACACCCCAACTTTTGCAACCTTGTTTAAGTGTCCAGAGTGCAAAAATCAGGGGGAACAATTTTTTTTCTAAATTGTTTGCTTTAATGAATTGCCTTGATATGCTTGTAGATGAACTGTCTTGTTCTTCTTATTGATGAATTGCCTTGATGTGCTTGTTAACTTGAATTGGTTTGGTTGCTTGTAGATGATTTTCTTGATCAACTGGATTAGGTTTATTGAACACCTTAACACATCAAGATCACTTCTTCTCAACCAAGTCTTGACTAATCCAAATTTGTGATATAGTCCAACCCTTACACCTCTGACTTAAATACCTCCACATGTGGCAATGTCAATGCACCCACCTTGGGATCTTCCTTGTGATGTATTCTAACTCACCTTGTCCCTGATTCAAAGTTTGGGATCATCTACTCCTTAATACACCCCTCTCTTATACCCTAGACAAAAACCCCACGACCTCACAAATTTGGCTAAGTCCTAAAACTATTATCAGGTTCCATTTTGGAGCCTCTGGATTAAGCTACCCCTTGCCATCTAAGGCAATGCACTTGGTCCTAGACTTGAATTATTGTGAGCACTTCCCCGCCATACCATTGCCTCGGACCAGTTCACTCATATACCCACTTATTCTTGTTGGTTTTGAGGCCAAGACAAAAATCTGTTTTGGCAGGCTTAAAAGATTCAAACTTTGGCAGTTGATCTCTAAGCATCCACAACTGTTATTGATGAACTCAAGGCATGGATCTCATCTATGCAACTCCCTCAACTCCAACATCTTGCATGTACCATGCTATCCTTTCAACCTACATTTTTCACTTGATCTTATACCCTACCCAATGTTTCACCCTAAGATCACTTTTTCCATTTTTACCTCTTGTTTTTCTTACTCCAAGTTTAATCTCCACAAAACCAAGTGTGGAATTGATAGCTACATTTTGTAGTAATCATCTACCCTTGAGAAAATACTTTCCCAAAATTATTATTTCTCAAATCCAATTATTTATATTTCTTTTTCCAAAATTCACAAAACCCTCTTTAAAATTTATTCTCTAAATTCACTACAAAACTATTTCTTGTTTTATCAAACCTTTTCAATTTATTTATTTTCAAACTTGGGAGTGGTACTGACATGTAGTCCTCTCAAAATACTTTCAAAATAATTTCTAGAAAATTTATTTCTTTGTCCTACTTCCTTTCCACCAAAATGCACGGTTGGGTATATGCCATTTTTCTTGCGCTTTTTGATATCAACTAAATTTGAAAAAAAAACTTCTATGCTTAGCTTTCAAAAATAAATATTTTGTATTTCAAAATATCATATTGTCTCCTTGGAAGGCTTCAAGGGCTATTTGAATGAAATTCACCCTTGACATTGTCTTGTCCACTCCATTAAACCCTTCTTGCATGTGATAATGCGCACCCTTCCTTTTCTCTCTTTTCTCTTCCTATGCTTGAATTCACTCCATCTTTTCTCTCTTGCTTATCATCTACCTTATCATCTACTCCACCTTTGCACAAGGTGCTTGTCCTTTTGGACATGCACAAGAGTGAGGGGCCGGCCATACCATGCTTTGGTATGTATGTGTACCATGTTCCATACTTCTCTCTCTTGCCTTGCTCCACTCTTGGACTCCCCCACCACCAGCATCAACTTCTGGTCGACATGCTATGAACTTTGGGCTAATCCTCATGCCTTCCTTTGCTTGGAAATGGGACAAGGCCGGCCATGTTCATGCATGGCTACATCTCTCACCCCTCTCTTTCTCTATTTAATTCGAGCACCACGCATCCATCCCATCAGCCTCTACGGAACCTACCCTACACCCCGGTCGTTGGCTGTTTGTGTTTGGAGCAAGGAGGAGGCTGGCCGGGCCATGCATTGAGCACCAATGCACGTGAGCATCCCTATCCCTTGCACTCTTTCTCTACATATCTCTCACGCATGTAAGCTTCTGGAATCAAACGAGAATAGAATCGAACGCCCTCCTGCACACTCGTGACACCTCTCTCTGGGGCACGCATGCCCCCTAGCAACCCTAGCTCTTCCATCTCTTGTCTCTCTCCGATGGGCACCCTAATGATGGACAGCCGTGACAAGACCTCTCCTGCGCGTATGGCTGCGCTAGTAGGACCCTCTCCCCTCCCTCTCCGCTGCGTGCACGCTCACGAGGTCGCCCTTACACCACAGGCCCTCGCCTGCCCTTGCCAAGCCCGTGATCACCCCGTCTGTGGACGCCCCGGCGTTCCCGCTCATAGACTCCTCTCCTGTCACTTCCATCGCTCCAAGCATGCACGACACGGCACTGTGACACCACCTAGTGCCCCAGCACCCTCCCTATTGCTCTCTTCCAGCAGATTCCATCAATCGAACACCTGCGTGTGCGCCCATACATCGTCGCGTTCTGGATGATTCGGACCGCTCCATGCCTCTCGGTATTAAGAACTGGACTCAGCACACCACGCCGTCCATGTTTCCACCGCCCTCCTCCCAAAACGCATGCGTGCACACCTCGCCCTCCAACCACCTACGCTGCGGCCACGGTGCACCCGTGCCCCGTTATTAAAGCCACCACCCACTCCATTCGCCTCATTCCACACACCCTCTTCTCACACTCCTCACTTTCTCTCCTCTCTTCTGACCATAGAAGAAGCAGAGGCGGAGCCTTCCCTGTTCCTTCTCGCCAGAGGAGAGGCCGAGCTAGGCAGACCGTGCTGCATGTCGACGTCCGAGTCGCAGTCGTCACCTCTCCATTCGTCTCTCTCCGATGCCACCCTCCGTTCCCCCGTCTCTGCACCCTTCCTTACACCTTACCCCTACCTTTTTGTCTTTCCAGGAACCCTCCTGGAGCTCGCCGTCGAGATCGTCCGAGGCGGCTCCGTCATCGACGCGGGTTCGCTCTCCTCCTAGACGCCGTCCTAGGGGTCGTCGAGCACGTCCAGATCAACGCCGTCGAGCCGCTGCGTCGTGCTGAACCACCCCGACGCTCCTCCCTCGCCTGCGAGCCAACCTCGGTGAGCAGCGACTCGCCGCCGCCGCGCATCATCGACATGAGCGCGCGGTTCCTGCCAGTAGCCATCAGCACCGAGCCTCGACGTTGTTCCTGACTCTCCCCCGTCGCGCCCAGGCAAGCCTCCGCTCGACCACGCCGTCGCCCGCGACAGCCCCATGGTGAGCCCTCCCTTCCTCCGTCACGCGTACGAGGCGGCGCCGCTGTCTCTTGGTCGCAGCCAGCGGAAGCCGTGCGATCCGTTGGATCGCTGATCCACGGCCGCATGCGGCCTGGACCCTGCATGGCTGCAGGCCAGCGGGCCCCACCCGGGCCCCGGACGCCTGCGTGGCGGGCCACGTCCCCGTTTTTCAAACAAAACCGCCTCCCGCGCGTCGGCCGCGAAATTGGGCCGGATCTGGCCAGTCCAGGGATTCGGCCCGGCCACCTTTCTTTTTCTTTTTCCTGTTAAATCACCAGTAAATAAATCGGCAGGTTTGCTAATACCATAAATTCCTCAAGTGGCCGAATTTTGTGATTCAAATTGCTGGATGTTCGTGAATGAAATATCTACCACAAATAATTTCATGCATGCGATTTAGTGTTGTGATTATGTGCTTATAAATAAAAACCTAAAATGTATCTGATTGTGTATTTTAGTTCGTGTGTGAGATTTATAAAACCTTTCTGCATGCGGTTAATTTTATTATAAAGTAGAAGTAGATACCTGCATTTTGGCACTAGTCTAGCATGCAGAAGCTTCCTGAAATTAAGTTTATTTACAAAGCAAGTTCTATCCAGAAAGCGAGTAAATGAATTTTAGTTTGAAAACTACTAATTATTTTGAGGCAAATCCAAGTGATGCTGGTAGATATATTTATAGGGTAATTTTGTGCCAAAGTAAATATTTTTCAAAATTATAGATTAATTCTGAGGATTTTATTACTGAAACAGTATACCTTTTCAGTATCTGATTTTTGTAAAATAATTCACAAATCAGAAAAATGCCAAACCTGTGGGGTTAGCTCACATATGATATTAGCTATCCATGGGTATACTTGTCTCTGATTTGTGATGCTCTGATACTGGTGTGCCTAGCTGTTTATGTTTTCTGGATTCTGTCTTGTTTAATTTGTCTAGCTTAATTAAAAATTAATCTGCAAATGATTCTTGTGCAAGTGTGTTCTAAATGTTGTTAGCTTTCTGTAGGTATGTTGCATGTATTTTTGTGATTCACAGAAAGATTTAGACCATTTAAATGGTTCTTAAGTCATTTCTGGAATTGTAAAAATCATATCTTTTGTTTTAAAAATAATAAAATAGTGAAACCACTTTCAGTAGTTTGCATTTGTGAGCCTTTACATACTGTGATTTTATCAAATTTTTGTGTGCATTATTCTGGAGTGGTTTGTTGATTTGGTATGGTGTGTTTGTTTTTTATTTTTATTTTTGCGACGATAGATTCGAACGCCGCCGGAAACGAGGGAGGAGGTGATTTCGGGGGATTTGAAGAGGAAGACCAGGGACACTTTGCTGACCAAGGAAAGCCACCTCTTGATGCACCTCTGATCCTATATATCTTATTCTTGCATTATTACGGGTTTTATAAAAGTGCATGTCTTCTATTTATTTGCCGGTGGTTAGTGCCACCCGGAGTTTTATTATTCCACCCTTAGGGTGCAGCCCTCGTCGGTACCTACTCGAACACATATCTATTTGCGATATGGTGCTTATCACCATGTCATCCTTGTCGCCATTTTTCGAAGAAGAACTGGACTATAGGTTGGGAGCCCTGGAAAAATGATTATGAAAAATGTTTTTTCTGAAATGAAGTTTTCGAAAACCTTGGAATGGGGTAGCCCTGCCCAAGTATGGGTTTTTAAAAAGAAGAAATTTTATGGAAGGAAGATTTGCTGGAGGCAAGTGGAGAAAATAAAATGTTTTCGAAAACTTTAGCGCCTAAGTACTCACCCGGACTGAAAAACAGTGCAACCACATTACCCCAAAGTGGGCACGGGGCGTAGCGTAGTAGTTTGTCTCGCCTTAGTTTGGGTCCTGCAAGTGTAGTGGCAGTCCGACCATGGACGCTTCGACCGGGGTTCTTCCCATGAGAAGGGACGCAACCCATTTGCCTTTTCAGGTACGCGGGGTACAACTTATGAGCTCCCATTGAAAGATGCCTAACTGGTTGAGTGGCATTCCGGAGGGTCGGGTGTCGGGGACTTTGCAACTCCTGGGTAAACGGCATCCCGGACTCTGGTGTTGGGAGGTACAACTCATTCGGCATGTCTTAGGCTAAGGCGAGCAGGCGAAAAACTACGATCGGGTACTTGTCGTGGCATATGTTGTTATGCAGGGATGATGCCCACACGATAAGTATCCGGATCTTGTGGGGAAAGTGTACAACCTCTGCAGAGTGAAAACTATTCGAATAGCCGTGTCCGTGGTTATGGACGGTCGGAAAGGCTGTTGCTTAGCCTGAAGAGTTTTGTTTTACAAAAGCGTTTTCTCAACTATTGTTTTGGGAAAGTGATGCCAGTGGGACTGGTGGAAATGTACCTGAGAGGTACGGTGGAAATTTGGAAAGGTTTTGACGGCCATTTGAGATGGCCGGAAAGGAAATTGGGTCACCCTTACCTATTAGTCTGCAAACAACATGGTTTACAAAAAGGTTTTTAACAAAGATATTGAGATGTCATATTCCCGAGAGGAACCACCTCTCGCTCCTTGTCGCCCTAGTTTAGTGCCTGTTCCTTGCTACTGCCAAATTGCATATCCTTTACTTCTCTCTAAGGTGGTTTGCGAGTACAATTCATAATATACTCATGGCTTTGTCCCTGGCTATTTACTTGGCCAGACTTGGTGGAGTTCGACAGATGAAGAAGGAGTTGACGACGTCTATGCGAGCTAGGAACGTCTTCCCAGTCAGTTGCCTGTAGGGTTATGGCATGATTTGGGCCATGCGAACGCTTTCGTCTGAAGTATTTCCGCTGTGTGATCGATGTAAGTATTGGTCATGTGACCTGTTGTAATCTTTTTATTCGGTAATGTAATGGATGATGTATTTGATACCAGTTCGGTTATGCTTTCACGACACATCGATCATGGGATCGTGAATGTGTATGCATAACGGGTGTTTCGGACAGCTAGTCCAGGGACCCCACGAGCGGCGGGATGTAGTGCGGCGCAACACCGGAGATTCCGGCGCCAACGTGGAACCTGCACAACACAACCAAAGTACTTTGCCCCAACGAAACAGATGAGGTTGTCAATCTCACCGGCTTGCTGTAACAAAGGATTAACCGTATTGTGTGGAAGATGATTGTTTGCGAGAGAAAACAGTAAAACAAGTATTGCAGCAGATTTGTATTTCGAGTATAAAAGAATGGACCGGGGTCCACAGTTCACTAGAGGTGTCTCTCCCATAAGATAAAAGCATGTTGGGTGAACAAATTACAGTCGGGCAATTGACAAATAGAGAGGGCATAACAATGCACATACATGTCATGATAAGTACAAGTGAGATTTAATTGGGCATTACGACAAAGTACATAGACCGCCATCCAACCGCATCTATGCCTAAAAAGTCCACCTTCGGGTTATCATCCGAACCCCCTCCAGGTATTAAGTTGCAAAGCAACAGACAATTGCATTAAGTATGGTGCGTAATGTAATCAACAACTACATCCTTAGACATAGCATCAATGTTTTATCCCTAGTGGCAACAGCACAACACAACCTTAGGGGTTTCTGTCACTCCCCAAGATATCAATGCAGGCATGAACCCACTATCGAGCATAAATACTCCCTCTTGGAGTTACTAGCATCAACTTGGCCAGAGCCTCTACTAATAATGGAGAGCATGCAAGATCATAAACAACACATAGGTAATAACTTGATAATTAACATAACATGGTATTTGATACGTCCAAAACGTATCTACTTTCCCGAACACTTTTGCTATTGTTTTGCCTCTAATTTGTGTATTTTGGATGCAACTAACACGGACTAACGCTGTTTTCAGCAGAACTGTTCCGGTGTCTCGTTTTTGTGCAGAAATCCAACTTTCCGGAAAAACCTCGGGATTTTGACGAAAGGGCCTATTTTCCCAGAATAATGACGGAGCCGGAAGGACAATTGAAGTGGAGGCCCGAGGGCCCCACACCACAGGGCGGCGCGGCCCGGGGGGCCCGCGCGGCCATGTGGTGTGGCCCCTCGGCCGGCCTCCGACGCCCCCTTCGGACTACTTATTCGCCTCGACCTAAAAACGCACGGAGAGAAGTCGAAGTCGCCGTAAACCCTCCGTAACGCCGCCACATCGCGAAACTCCGTCGCGGGAGCCGAAGTCTCCGTTCTGGCACTCCGCCGGGACGGGGAATTGGAGGAGATCATCACCGCCATCACCGCCAACGCTTCTCCATCAACCAGCAATGTTTCCCCCATCCATGTGTGAGTAATTCCCCCGCTGTAGGCCGAAGGGGATGGTAGGGATTGGATGAGATTGGTCATGTAGTAGCATAAGATTGTTAGGGCATAGTGCCTAGTGTCCGTAGATGGTACTTTTATGATATTGTTGCAACTTGTTATGCTTAATGCTTGTCACTAGGGCCCGAGTGCCATGATCTCAGATCTGAACATGTTATTGTTTCATCATGATATTCGTTGTTTATGATCTTACCTGCAAGTTGTATACACATGTCGCTGTCCGGAACCAATGGCCCCGAAGTGACAGAAATCGGGACAACCGGAGGGGATGGTAGTGATGTGAGGATCACATGTGTTCACGGAGTGTTAATGCTTTGCTCCGGTACTCTATTAAAAGGAGTACCTTAATATCCAAGTAGTTTCCCTTGAGGCCCGGCTGCCACCGGCTGGTAGGACAAAAGATGTTGTGCAAGTTTCTCATTGCGAGCACGTACGACTATAATTGGAACACATGCCTATTGATTGATTAGTACTTGGATACCGTTTTATTATTATCTGCAAATGCCCTGATATGATTGTTACATGAGTTTCTCTCATCCATGCAACGCCCGTCATCCGTCCCCGTGCCTACAGTATTTTAATCCTGCTGTTTACTAAAATCACTACTGCTGTCTTTGTTACTCTACTGCTGTTATTTCACTACTGCTACTGCTATAAAACTGTTACTACTGATAAACTCTTGCGAGCAAGTCTGTTTCCAGGTGCAGCTGAATTGACAACTCCGCTGTTAAGGCTTCCAAGTATTCTTTGTCTCCCCTTGTGTCGAATCAATAAATTGGGTAATACTTCCCTCGAAGACTGTTGCGATCCCCTATACTTGTGGGTCATCAAGACTATTTTCTGGCGCCGTTGCCGGGGAGGCCACAGCTTTATTTGGAAGTTCACTTGGATTGATATTGTTCGCTGCAAATTCTCCATCATGGGTAAAACTCGCGATACTAAGGTCGCCATATTACCATCCACTACAAGAAAAGGTACAACTCTGAGTACCTCTCGCTGCTCTTGATTCACCATCTGTGATTGATAAACTTGTTTCACCGCCACATGCTTCAAATGCTGGTACTTCTGCTGAATCTGAAAACTCTCATAATACCGATAATATGTCTGCTGTGCTTGATGATAGTGGTTCATTGGGAACTTTTCTAGATGCTAAAATTGCTAGGTCTAGACAAATTGAAAATACTGAAACTCCTGATGCTACTACACCTGTTAGTTCACCTGAACTTGAATACTCTAGTGATGATCTTGATGAAGATTATGTGGAACTTGATGATGATTTTATTGAAAAATGCCATGCTACTACTGATGCAAGAAAAAATAAAAAGTTGCTTGCAGAACATACTCGTTAGATATAAACCGTCTCCCGATCCTAAATTTGCCACATCTCCTATAAACATTAAGGATAAAGATTATGATTTTTCTCTTGATCTATCTCATATAGCTATTGTTGAGAAAACACCCTTTTGTGGTACTGAAAAAGAAAGTGCTGTTGAACACATGACTGAGTTATCTACTTTGAGTAGCTTGTTTTCTGATGATGTTAAGAAGCGTACTTACTTTGTTGCTAAAATCTTTCCATTCTCATTAAAGGATGACGCTAAAACTTGGTATAATAGTTTGCCACCTAGTTCTATTAAAAGTCCAAAAGAATTGCTTGCTGTTTTCTTTCGGAAATACTTTCCTGCTAGTGCTCAACATGCTGCTTTGCGGAGAGTTTATAATTTTGATCGTGGAGATGAAGAGAAATTGCCCGAAGCTTGGGCAAGATTTTGCTCTCTTATTAGAGCTTTGCCTGACCATGATTTAGAAAAGCATGATTTACTTGATATATTTTTATAGTGGACTAACCATTGAGTCTAGGGCATACCTGGATAGTTGTGCTGGTTGTGTTTTCAGGAAAGAACTCCAGACGACGCTGAAGAATTATTGGCTAAAATAGGCCGGAATTATGATGATTGGAATACGCCTGAACCAACTCCAACGCCAATAGTGAAGAAGAGGGGTTTAATTAAATTGAATGATGAAGATATGAGGGAAGCCAAGAAGTCTCTCAAGGAGAAAGGTATTAAATCTGAAGATGTGAAGAATCTACCTCCTATAGAAGATATATGTGAGATAATTCCCCCTTCATCCATGATTGAGGTAAATTCCCTTCAACGCTTTACTAGGGAAGATATTCCGTATTCAAAACCTCCTGCGCAATGCTTAGATGAGTTTGATAATTATATTGTTAAGCAAGAAAATTTTAATATGAGAGTAGAGAATCATCTAATGGAAAATTCTCAAGCTATTAGTCAATTGCATGATATTGTGGAGAGAACCTCCAATGATGTTAAGATGCTTGTTAAACATTTTCATATGATTCAAACTCAAATTGATCAACTCACTAAAGTGCAAAATGACTTGTTAGGAAATAATGCTAAAGAAAAACAAGCTTATGAAGTAACAACTAGAGGTGGTGTCTCTACCCAGGATCCTCTATATCCCGAAGGGCATCCCAAAAGAATTGAACAAGATTCTCAACGCATTGAACCTAGAGCTCATTCTAAGAAAAAGAAGAAGAAACATAAAAATGTTGTAGAATCCTCCGAACCTGCTAATGATCCTAATAGTATTTCTATTTCTGATGCTGAAACTGAAAGTGGTAATGAACATGATAATAGTGAAGATAATGATAAGAATGATACTCCTGATAAAGAAGAGGTTGAAAAAGAACCTGAAAAGCATGCTAAAAATAAAAAGTATACTAAAGAAGATTTTATTACTGAGAAACATGGTAATGAAAGAGAACCTTGGGTGCAAAAGCCAATGCCTTTTCCCGCTAAGAAACTAAAATCAAAGGAAGAAGAACACTATAATAAATTCTGTGATTGGATGAAACCTTTATTCTTGCAAATTCCTTTGACTGATGCTATTAAATTGCCTCCTTATTCAAAGTATATGAAAGATATTGTCACTAACAAAAGGAAAATCCCCAATGAGGAAATTTCCACTATGCTTGCTAATTACTCTTTCAATGGCAAAGTTCCAAAGAAGTTGGGCGACCCGTGTATACCTACTATTCCTTGTTCTATTAAGAATAATTATGTTAAAACTGCTCTATGTGACTTGGGAGCCGGTGTTAGTGTTATGCCCTTTTCTCTTTATAAGAGACTTTACTTAGATAAGTTGATACCTACTGATATATCTTTGCAAATGGCTGATAAATCTACTGCTATTCCTGTTGGTATATGTGAGGATGTTCCTGTTCAAGTTACTAATAACTGCTTGATATTAACTGATTTTGTTGTGTTGGAAATGCCTGAAGATGATAATATGTCTATTATTCTTGGGAGACCTTTTCTTAACACCGCAGGGGCTGTTATTGATTGCAATAAAGGAAAGGTTACTTTCAATGTTGATGATAAGGAACACACCGTCTATTTCCCCAAGAGGATTGAAAAAGCGTGCGGAGTTAATACTATTTCTCATGTGAGAACTATCAAAGTGGGAACTATTGATTGTCCTATATATGAGCCTAAAGAAGAATATCAAACTCTTGTGATTGGATCCATATCAATACAATTCAAGGTAACATGATTGATTTGAGGTTTATTTCTTCATATGCTATGTAAAATTTATTTGGTGGCAAGACTTGATCAACCTTGTTAACAAATACCTTTTATATGCATAGAGGAGGTAAACAACATCTCTTTCTTCCTGAGAGATATGAATCGAGAGGAATGCTCGAGTTTTTCGCAATATTTCTACCATGCCTACGGACCTACGGTGACCGTGACTAAGACTAAAAGTGAAGCATCCTTTTGAAGCATGGCGAAAGCTAAGCTCTTAGGATCAAGAATGCCACCAGAGTAGGCTTTTTTTGGTGAGATTTTGCTTTAGCTCTTGCTTGAGAATTGGCTCCATTGTAATGTTCAAGTTGTAAAACTCTTTGTTAATGGATGAGATGAGGCAAAGCTTTTTTCCTTCGTTTTAGAAAACAAAAACAATGAAACAAGTGTACTTTTTTCATAAACTTATACTACCTCTGTCCATAAATAGATGTCTTAGATATGTCAAAATTTGAATGTATCTAGACACTATTTAGTGTATAGATAAATCTAAATTTTAAAAAATCTAAGACATCTATTCATAGACAGAGGGAGTACTTTTTACTTGAATTAGCAGCCTTTTCGGGTCAGGTACACAGTACAGATGGTATAATACAAAACTGTCGTAGGATTCACCCATAATAAAATAATAAAATTGTCGAAACAACACAGGTGCCTTGGCGTTCTGCGTTCTAAGCACGTATAGCACAACATTCTTTAACTAAACTCTAATAAGAGTCATTAGGAGGCCTACGGGAGCTGCTTACTTGATCCCTAATACTTTTTTTTTCTTCATTTTCATTTCTGCAGATATTCTAATTATCATGAGATTTCTGACTCGTGGGTGTTGACAGGCCATTTCACACCGACTGAGCTCTCGTGTATGATATCGCTTTCGTTCCCATTTACGGGCAGCATGCCAAGTATCCGCTACAGGGCATCAAAGCTTGTTTAATCTCTGACGGCTGGCAGCAACTTGTAGCTCTTAATTAATTATTATCAGGCGGCCTTGTTCTAATACTCCCCGTGAGACCTAAACCAAATTACCAAAATGCAATCTAGAACCCACCTCATACATGGACGTAGTTTGTCAGCTATTGCCTATTGTCTTCCACCTGTGACTCTGTGTAGTCTAGCAAGAACAGGTGTAGGTTAAAGTTGATGTGCCGGGACAAAACCATTAATCGGCGCTTTTGGGTTGAGCCGCGAAAAATAGTTTGGGCTCCTAAGCTCCAGTACTCCTTTTATTTTAAAACTATGATTTCCAAATTTTTGAAAATAAAGAGCTTGGCCTCCGTTTGCAGTTCAGTGGACAAATGGAGGCCGAGCTATATGTAGATCTTTATTTTTAAAAATTCGAAATCATATTTTAAGTTTTTTTTAATTCTGAAAAAATCCTGGATGTAGCCAATGATGGAATCTACAAACATGCAAAATCTCAATTTGAAATTCTTAGTACTTTAGGCTACACAAAAATGACAAATGTGGATCCGAGAATAGTGAATAGTGCACATTTCAAAACTATAAAACCCGCCAGATTTTTTCATTTTTGTGTAGTCTACAATACAAAGAATTTCACATTAAGATTTTGCACGTTTGTAAATTTCATCATTATTTACATCTAGAATTTTTTTCAGAATTTTTTAAAACTTAAAACTATGATTTCCAAATTTTTAAAAATAAAGAGCTACATGTAGCTGGTTCTCCGTTTGCAGTTTTCAGATACACGGGAGCTGCTTACTTGATCCCTAATACTTTTTTTTTCTTCATTTTCATTTCTGCAGATATTCTAATTATCATGAGATTTCTGACTCGTGGGTGTTGACAGGCCATTTCACACCGACTGAGCTCTCGTGTATGATATCGCTTTCGTTCCCATTTACGGGCAGCATGCCAAGTATCCGCTACAGGGCATCAAAGCTTGTTTAATCTCTGACGGCTGGCAGCAACTTGTAGCTCTTAATTAATTATTATCAGGCGGCCTTGTTCTAATACTCCCCGTGAGACCTAAACCAAATTACCAAAATGCAATCTAGAACCCACCTCATACATGGACGTAGTTTGTCAGCTATTGCCTATTGTCTTCCACCTGTGACTCTGTGTAGTCTAGCAAGAACAGGTGTAGGTTAAAGTTGATGTGCCGGGACAAAACCATTAATCGGCGCTTTTGGGTTGAGCCGCGAAAAATAGTTTGGGCTCCTAAGCTCCAGTACTCCTTTTATTTTAAAACTATGATTTCCAAATTTTTGAAAATAAAGAGCTTGGCCTCCGTTTGCAGTTCAGTGGACAAATGGAGGCCGAGCTATATGTAGATCTTTATTTTTAAAAATTCGAAATCATATTTTAAGTTTTTTTTAATTCTGAAAAAATCCTGGATGTAGCCAATGATGGAATCTACAAACATGCAAAATCTCAATTTGAAATTCTTAGTACTTTAGGCTACACAAAAATGACAAATGTGGATCCGAGAATAGTGAATAGTGCACATTTCAAAACTATAAAACCCGCCAGATTTTTTCATTTTTGTGTAGTCTACAATACAAAGAATTTCACATTAAGATTTTGCACGTTTGTAAATTTCATCATTATTTACATCTAGAATTTTTTTCAGAATTTTTTAAAACTTAAAACTATGATTTCCAAATTTTTAAAAATAAAGAGCTACATGTAGCTGGTTCTCCGTTTGCAGTTTTCGTATACTACCTATCCTATAAGCCTACAATTCTTTTTTTTCTCTATAAACCTAAAACATTGCAAATCCAATTTATTTAAATTCCGGGCCACACAATAATGATAAAATCTTATAAATTTGCAGTTTCGAAAATAAGAAATGTTAGATCCATATTGTTTTATTTTTCTATAGCTCAAAATACAAAGTGTTTCAAATTAAGAATTTTCACGTTTGTAGGATACATTATTGAGTACATGCAGAATTATTTTTCATTTCTTTAAGACCTACATAAATGATTTTTGATGTTTAAAAAATAAAGGGAATAATGGAACTCAGGAGGCAAAAAAAAATCTCTATTGGTTAATGCTGCAATACTAAGGCTGACTTCTTTTAGACTTCTGCTTATCCATAAGCCGGCTTATAGGTTTCGGTGGGAAAAAATTATGGTGGGACGAAGTTCTAAGAAATGGTTCCTCCTATCCTTTTGGGCTTATGTAATTTTGGCTTATTAGGTCTGTTAAGTTGTGAAATGTCTAGAACGTCCCTAAATTTGATATATGCATTGCATATGTGATGATGCCATACGTAGGCTAATTTTTATTAGAAGCTCAAAAAACTGGTCTCGGACAGTTTCTTGAATTGCACTACGGGTTGGCTTCACATCCAAATAAGCGCTGCTGAAGCCGGAGACATCTTTTGGGCTTGAGCTGTTCAGCACCTAGAAGCCCATCCAGAAGCTAAAAAAAGTCCCCCTAAGAACCCCAAAAGTCATACGCTCCATATATGTACTACAACCCAAAAAGAATGGCTATGTCGATCCGCGCCCACGAGTCTATCCACATATTGTCGCTGGCTAGAGCTGAACAAATAGGTAATTAGCACCATATGCACATGTATATATTTTATGATTTTTTGAGGTTCCAAATATTATGTCTTTTTTTTAAATGAGTTCCCTGAAGCTAAGACAGTTATTATGAATTTATGAGTACATTGTAGACAAATATATCTATCAAAATATAAATATCCAATCATGATATTTTGTAAAAAAATCAAGATTTCAAATATCGTATTTATAAATGAGTTCCCTGAAGCTACGTGATTATTATGAATTCTTGAGTATGTTGTAGAAAAAGAATATTTGGTAAAACATATATATAATCAAGGCTGATCAAGTTGAAAACATATGTTGAAATTTTATTGTTAAGAATATGTTTTTGAAAAGTATACTACCTCCATCCCAAGGTTTAAGGATAATATTTTTTTAAGAAAGTCAGACTATGTCAAGTTTGATCAAGTCTTTATAAAAAATCATTAACATGCAAAATACAAATTCAATATCAGTAGATAGATAACTAAATATATTTTCACATGGTATCTACAAAATATCATATTTGTTGATTAATTCTTCTATAATTTTGGTCAAACTTTACTTGGTTTGACTTTTCAAAAAATATAAGCCTTAAGCATTGAATTGCAGGTAGTATGAAGCTAGCTATGAAACAAATTTTATTTTTTGAAACGGAGGCAAAAACTTTATCTCATTTATTAATTAAGAAGAGAGTGTCTAGTTTGTAGGACAAAACCCGGCAAAAACCTACAATCATAGGGTCAAGCCCACACAAATAACACATCCACACACACCAGCCCACAACTAAGCCTAATAGAGACCCGAACTATAAGGCTCCACCCACTCAAGCGAACACAAGATACCACAAAGCGAGCCGAACGAACAATCACTACACAACACTCCAAAACCGCGCCGACAAATGATGGCCAAGACATTGGGGGCGCACCCATCAATGAATTGCGGATCCAAGATAGGCACTAGCCAAGGTGACGAGGAAATCACAAACCTCTCTGGCAACGAGATCTTCAGGCAACGTAGCCAACAACCCTGAGTTAGCAACCCGTTACCAAAATGAACTACATGCACCGTCAACAACACAACTTTTCTCGGAGCCAAGTGCATGACTCGGCGGAGAGGCCACAACCGAGATCTCTTGCAAGTCAGATCTCATTTTCTCGGCGGAAGGAGGCATAACCACACCACCACACAACTCCCGAAGTTCGGGCATGACCTGCACGACCGGGGCCGTGACCGCCGAGCACTCCCCAACACGAGAAGAGAAACAATCATAAAGGCCCGCTCCGCTTGCGTCCACTTTGCTAACATCGGGCAGAACCAAAGAATTAATTGGAAAAATGGATCATGGCATTAATTTATCAACACGAGTAAAATGGCGGGAGAAGGATCACCATGAAACCAACAACTCTTCTTACGCTGAACTTTTACTTGTGTTTTACCGTCTGCAGATCAACGCGTGCCATGCCGTGCATGCTCGGCTGTGCTCTGGGTTACATTCTAACAAAGGAGGCGCCAGACGGCACACGTCGCACAATCCTTAACCAAACCAAACTCTAGTAAAATGGCAGTATGCTACCCTAACAGGAAGTCTCAAAGGAGCTGCTGGCCAGGTATCGTGGGTGCGGATCGACATAGCCATTCTTACACGGATAGACTGAGCTTTCTGCTCTGTCCCTTTCGTTCTAATTAGTTAACACGTGGCTTTGCCAATTAGGCCACTACAGACTACAGAGGACCTGGTTACGGTTGCATCATAGGCAGTTTCCATCGAATTCCATGGTCGTATTCTTTCATGTCGCTAGATTAAAAATGGTCGCTCATCTCCAGCGGCGGTGGGTTAGTTTATTCTGCTCTAATAAAAGCATCCTTCTGTTAGAACCTTCTGACCAAACACAGTCTACCAAATCAGAAACTGACTGTTTTGGAAGAGAACATTGAAGATACAATGTTACAATCTGAGTAGGATTTGGTGAAAGCGGAACGGAAAGAGATACCGTGAGTACGTACTATGTATAAATAAGCTGCTGATTCAAGTGTCCAACCAAAGCATAGGGCTCAGATCATTAAGCTTAAGCAGCAGTTTGCACTACCCATGGCTCTCATAAGGCAGAAGAGGCTTCCACAGTTGCACCTCTCGCTGCCCGTCCCGTCCATCGCGGCCGGCCAGCGTCCCAAGGCAACGTTCATGCCGGCGCCGGCACCAACGCTGATAAAAGCTTCGACCCCCACGGCCTTGTCCAGCCAGTTCCGCCTCGCCGACTTCGACAAGCTGGCCGTGCTTGGCCGAGGGAACGGCGGCACCGTGTACAAGGTTCGGCTTCTGCCCAGCATACGTACGGCGGCGTACCGGCGTACGAAGTGCCCAGGCCGGTGCGCCTCAGGCTCCAGACGTCTCGGGGCTCATGTACGCGGTGGTGCCCACATACGACGTGCGTGTACCTAAGCAGGACCGAAGCGTCGTCTGCACCTCGGCCGGGAAAACGAAACCGAGACACGTAACGCACACGCTCGCTTTTATTAACTCACGCACGCACGCGGCACGCCAACTGTCGCTGTCGATCTCGCTCTCTCTTTTATTACTCCTCTCCTCCGCTCTGAATTCATTTTCCCTCTTTTATTACTCGCCCCTTTTCCTTTTCCTTCTCGCTTCGCGATGCTGGTTCGTTTTTCTTTTCTCCCTTACAATCTACGAGAACCTCACATACTGTAGTATAATTCATCCCCTTTGCCCAACTTAGACATTCCCCTTATTACAATATATATATATATATATGCACCTACTACTACTACTTTACTTGGCCTACTTATTAACTCAACATTACCAATTCTAAATTTCGGCAGATTGCACTCTCCTATCCTACTATTTCCTCGACAGCCAGCGTGCACATCAAATTACCAAAATAGTAGTTTACAGACCGACCTCCACCTCCTCCTCGTCTAGACATTTACATAAACACACACAAATCCAACTTCATCAAAAATGCCACCGCATAAAGTCCCAGTTGGATAAATCAAAATGCCGCATAACTTACATTCATGAAGCCATAATTTACATGAATAATAAAACTTAAAAAAGCCAGAAAGACGTGCTAAAAGTACGTGTTGTCTACTGGTCATCGTCGCTTCCGAGGTCAATCAACTCCGGCGTCGGCCATGGAAGCTTGTACGCCGGCGGTGGAGGAGGTACCGCCGCATGGGCAGGAGGCTGTGGCCCTGAGGATCCTCCCGCAGATCCGGCGGCAAGATCGCTCGGCGTCGGCGAGGTCAACACGGACGTACCGGCCGACCCGTGCCTTCTTGCCACAACGCGAGCCGCTAGCCTCCCGGTCGTTCTTCGTCTTGCGGAACAGCCGGCATTTCTTCCCCATGGCGTCGGTGTGGTGGATACCGTGGGATTTGGCAATGGTTTGGTCGTGGAAATGGGCGCCGACAGCCGTCCCTTTAAGAGGCTCCGACGCCATCTCGCCTTCAATGACCTGCCGGTGCAACACCTGCTAGGCTGCGCACGCTCGCGGAAGCCGAGGCACGCCATTAACGAGGCCCCGCAAAGGCTGCAGCGCGCAGCCCGAAAGTAATGCCGCGGAAGACGAAGCGGTTGTGCCGCTGCCAAGCGGGCCCGTGCGAGGACCGAGCGGACACTTTGCGCATGCGCGCAGCATCCGCAGAGAGGTTTGCGTCCCGGTCACTTTGCGTCGCGCCGCCGGAGGTGGTGCCGGACGCATTTTCGGTCACGACGGACACAAACGGACGCGGAGAGATGCCCTAATAGAAAAACCAAAAGCACTAGTTCAACTAACTAAGCCAACTAGAGTTTAAGTAATCAGAAATAGTGTTCGGAATCTTGCCCTTATCTGGACCATCCGGACAACATTTTCATACAGCAGAAAAGTAAAACTGCATACATCAGAACCACCTATAGATGCGATCCAACTCTACTAGAACGCTAAACAACAGCACATTCCGGCACTAGTAGAAATCGCCAATCCTAGCACCAAGCCAACAACTATTTCTTATCAGCTAATAGATTGCTGCTGGCAAAATGAAGAAATGAAACCCATGATACTAGTACTAGGCCATCAAAAATGATGCAGACACAAAAACTGGAGACTCCAGGCCAGCAATGGTCGTGTAGAGATACTAGATGATCAACTAATGTACACTAGACTAAGAAATCACACAAAGGGAGAACAAAAAACATGGCTCAACAGATGAGAGAACATGGATAGCTCGATCTAAAAACACAATCAATCCAGCTCGAGTACAGAATGCACAAACGATCTCAAGCTCCACAGCTGAACTTTTCCGGCAACAAAATTACAGCAAAAGGAACTGCAAGCACACTGACCATCAAAGAGCAGCAGCAGCAGCAGCTAGTCACTGCTGCCTCGGCTAGACCGACCCAAATGACGCGCATCATCATCCTCCTCGCCATGAAGACCAACCCCAGTGCACACAGGGTTCAGCATGCCTTCTTCTCGTGTCGTTTCTTAATCAATATGGTCTGTTTCAGCACAATAAGATATCAATGTGAGGTCAAATCAGAGAAATAATACCTAGCTAGTAGATGAGTATGTATGGCTAAGTGCAAAAGGCATCGATACCATCAGCAATGCATCGACCAAGTGCACGTTTCTACAATGTTTTGTAACTGGATTAATGCAACATCAGGATGCATGTGCTATACCAGTATAATTAAGAACCTCAATGTACCAAGTAATGCTTGTTGTTTGTCCTTCAAATGAAGACCGACAAGCATAATAGCCTGATGGTCTTTTGGGTCCTGCTTCTGCTTTCTGAACCTCAACATATGCTACAGCACTACATGGCCTTCTCTAAAATGAGCTAATTTGTGGTACTGGACTACATATACTACTTCTCCGAATATGTCCTGATGAAGTTCGGATTAAAAATTCAATTACTTTTCTTCTTAACACAACTAGGTTTAATTACAGGGCATCAAACAAGCCTAATGATGTCAAAACTAATTGCAGCTACTAAAGCTAATAATCTTTGTGAACACACGTTAACACAGGCCTAATGCTGAAGGAAGGAAGGTTCAACCTTTCAAAGACAATGAGAAATTTAATGGCAGCCTAGAGGTCGCAGGTCGAGGAAGTCCGGTTAGGAGCAGCTATTCGAATCGGCGGCCAGGCGGGGACCACCCAACAATGGCGCCACCTCATCCTGTGGCTCCTGACAGCGTATCAAAGGACAAGGGACCTCTGTTTGTGCTTCAATTGAGAAGACCCACAAGCATAACCTGATGGCCTATTGGGTCCTGGTTCTTCTTTCTAAACCTCAACATATGCTACAGCAGTACACCAGCTTCTCCGGAATTAGCTAATTCGTGGTACAGGACTACTTATACTACTTCTCTGAATATGTGCTGTTGAAATTCGAATTAACAAAATCCAATTACTTTTCTTTTTTTAACGCATCTGGGCTTAATTGCAGGACATCAATCAAACAAGCCTAATGATGTCTAACTACTCGCAGCTGCTAAACAAATTTGTGAACCGACGTTAACAGAGGACTATAACAGAGGCCTAATGCGGAAGAACCAAGAACAAAGATTCAACCTTTCATTAATGGCGGCCTAAAGGTCGCAGTGGTGGTCTTGGGACGACCTCCTGCAAGAGGTGGACAGGCCAGCCGATTTACACATCCGGCGCGACCACGGCCCCTCCGAATACGAAGAGCGCCGGGGACATCAGCGGTCGAGGAACTCCGGTGAGCAGCAGTTGTTCAAATCGGCGGTCTGGTGCGGACAACCAAACACCGGCGCTACCTCATCGCGTGGCTCCTCGCAGCGCGCCAAGGACGACGGACCTCCGTGGCTCACATCGCCGCCGCCGGCGCGTGCTAGGTGGCCGGTGCCACCTCGCCGGAATGCATCACCGCGCGACCCGGTCCGGCCAGCTCGACGGTGCCGCACGCATGGATGCACGCGGGCACCGGCGAGCCAGCCGGCCGCGTCGCCTTGGTCTGTGCTGCGACGTCCCTCCCGTCGGCGAGTCTTGGCCGGCGGCGGCGATCTGGTGCTGGGCCTCGGGAGAGGTGGAACGTTTGATCTGGGTTATGGTCCGGGAAGGGGGGAGAGGATAGCGTCGTTGGTTATTAGCCGGGCTAACTTTGGTTTAATATAATCGAGCTTCTTCTCTTCCTCCAAAAAATTTAAAATAAAAGAAGCAGAAAACGCAAACCACGTTCTCTTCTGCCGCAGTTTTTCATCTATTTTCTTCTCCGTGTACATTGGGTTAGCAGATTTATTCTCTCTACTAAAAGTAGCAGATTTATTCTCAAATAAAATGGTTCCCGCTCCTTTTTCATTGATATTTTTTGTTTGCCGCTCGTTCTGCATCCGTATAGGCAAAGCAGTCAAAGTGGCGTGTATCCATGCATATAACTATACAAACTGCCTACATGCCCTGCGTGTATCTATGTTTCTTTTTTTCACAGAGGGCACATCACGTACTCACTAGCTCGTACATGAGTGGAGACACTTCGGGGTAGTTCACGACACATACATGTGGCAAGGCGCTTCCCAGTGTGTGTGTGCATTCATGTTGCCCACCCCCGCCTCGCCTCCAACCACCCGATTGGCGTAACCCCGCCGCTATCAAGATCGACGCCCTCTTCAACAACATGTGCCAACAATCGAGCGAGATCCCAAAGGAGTAGATAATGAGACCCCTAGGCGCAAACACGCTTGCCGTGAGTGCGGGCCCAAGGGTGAGGAGATCCACACCGAAAACTGGTATAAGATCCTAGGGAACATGACGACGCCCCAACCTTGATGTTGAAGGGTACTCCGCTAAGAAGCAATTGTACTAGGGCCGAGCGAGGAGGCCAATAAGAAGGGAATCGTAAGGGCCCCGATTTGTTTGACATATCAAGAGGCCCAACCCGTAGAGATGGAGCAACAAGGGACTAAAGTAGAAGACTAGGAAATCCTAACTCCGAGGAATATTTCCAATGCATCTCGGATCATCTCGATCGGAGATTGTATGCACAAGTTACATGGTCTAGCAACCAATACATTGGTGGAGACTCTATAGACACCTGGTAATCCTAGCACGCCGCCACGACGGTGAGATGGCTCATGAAATGATAGGTCATGCATAAAATGAAAGGGGATCCCAAAGCACTATCCTATAGCTCTTAAAAACTGACTAGAAAACGTCAAAATGAATTCCCTATAGCCGCGTTCATACAGTACCCGGTGGCGAGATATGTTTTTGGTATTGATAGGGTTTAGTCTATAAGTCTAAGGCTTAGCGTGCCTTAGACATATTTAGTCCAGTGGTCGGTGTCCTTGAGTGGGAGTTCTGCATTATAAGTCCACAATCTTCCTACGGGATATACCTATATGTGAAGAAAGTGTCATTTTATAGTTGTGTGTTGGATTTTCCTTCTTACACACCCTTATATACTCATATAAGGACCCCCATGCAAAATGGTAAGGGTTTTGACCGTTCTTTGCTGTGTTTTCTAGCGAAACCTTGTACTATATGGGCCTCACGATATCTACCTTCTAGCTTTCAGTTGAAAGTGGTGATTTCATGTGGTTTTTGTACATGTTTGTGTTATAGTAAATCATATGGAAGCTAAAACAAAAAAAGATGGCAAGTTCTTAAAAGATCTTTTTAAGTTGCTTTGAGGTGCGAGTTTTGCACTATTAGTCAAGAAAGTCCATGCGAGCTTATCATGTTGTTGTAAATTCCATTTATGAGTTGTGTATTGAATTGTATTATATGCAAGCCTTATGTACACATATTAGGACTCCATGCCAAAGATTTAGGGTTCCGGACAATTCTTCACGCGATTTGAACCTAAACGCTAGATCAAAACACTGTATTTCATATGAGGCTTTGGGTGAATGGGTAGTGACCGCGAGTAGATATTTCGATGTTGACACGTGAATCATGGTGTTCACGGGTCCTGGGCTCATACCTTGGTCGAATGCACTAGAGCTAAAGGCGGCTACACTAGCTCTTGCTCACCCTTCTTGGGCCCCTCCCCCAATCTCGATCTAGAGGCCCAACTCGCCATTATATGTTGTTATAGTGCCGGAGATCAGGCCCTGGAAATCCATGGTTGGTGACGAGGGCCACAATCACGACGAAAACGCGGGGTCCATCTCTTACGACATAGGGGGTGGTGAGTGTGATCTTGGCAATCATGATGTGTCGCGTTGGCCCATGACCATCGCATGCGATGTTGCCGAAGCCGCCCGATGGCAGCATGAGAAGTTTGGTAAGACGTTGCTTGCTTTTTACGTATGACAGCGGATTAACATTACAACTACTTTGAGGGAAACGACATGTATTATACCGTTGAATCTAAATTTATTGTCATAGAATGATGTATAACTTCTACTTAATTTACTTTGTTGAAATTACATTTTTTACTTATTTAGATTGTTTTCAGCATGTTTAATTCTCTATTAGAATATCAAATGTATACCCTATGAAATAATGCATCAGGATGAATCTAACGATTTTGATTTGCATTTTAGATGCTGATATATTTTTGCTATATATATACTCCCTCTGTCCCATGAAATATCTCTGAGATTTATCTAAATTTAGATGTATCTAGACACTAAATATATTCAAATTTTGACAAATCTCAACAAGTTTCATGGGAGTGAGGGAGTAATTGGTTAAACTTTACATCGTTTGTTTTTTCAGGAAAAGAATTATGCTACATTTTGGCAAAGGAGGAGTAGTATAGTATTGAAGGTGTACGTAGTACTAGGTAGGTAAACTTTTTTTTATTCAACGCTTATGCATTGCTGCAGTCCTACACAAAGCGTTACCTGGATTGATTGTTCGCGGTCGAGAGTCGTCCATAACAATCCCGCTGATACAATCAATGCCTAGTAAAGAGAGCAATTAAAATCGTGAAAAAGCTTCGCAGAATCTTTTGAGAAATTGAAACACAGCCTCGATCGCGCAGAGGCCTCCTCGGAATTGAGGGTGAAGAATTGATGAAGACGCAGCCTCCTTGATTCCTGATCCTCATCAATAGCCTCCCCGCGGATCATCGATCTGAGCGCCCACCCGCCATCCATCCTTCCGAGAGAGCGCACACCCTGTCTCGCTCGCGCAACTACGCCGCTAGGAACCCAATCCCTGTAGCACGCCGTCCACCCAGCCCCACCACTCGCCGGTGCATCCCCGTCACCGTATCCCCCGACGATTCCTGCACCCAGGCCGCCGTCCCCAGCCTCCAATCATGCCCCCTAGTGGCCGGCGTCGAGGTCGAACAACCCGACATCCCGTGGCTTCTCCTGATCCATCGTGGCAACCTCCCACCATCCTTTCTCCGGACGATCGGTCGCCGGAGCTCCACGCCTGGTCCTGGTTGCCGGTGGGAGCAAGGCCGCCGGGAGGACGGCGAGGAAAATACGATGTTCCTCCACGCGTGCCGCCACCACGGTACCTGCTGCTGCTGCTGCCGGCGGCCTCCCCTACATGCTGCTTCCGTTGAGGTCTCTCTTCTACTACTCCTCTCCATGGATGTCTGGTTAAATTTGTTTACTTTCCGTATTGAAATGTGTACGGTGTCTACTGGATCTTGTATGCATAAAGTGTCAGTGAGTGTATAGGAAATCAACGCGCTCAATTCTCTTGCTGCTTATGAATCAATGGAAACTTTTATGAATTGAATGAATGGATGAACATCTCTTGTGTGCATAGGCGGCAAGGAAAGACAGAGTGATTACTGACAACCGACCGCCATCCTCTCTCCGGCCGATCGGTCGCTGGAGCTCCACACCTGGTCCTGGTTGCCGGTGGGGAAGAGCAAGGCCTCCGGGAGGACGGCGAGGAAAATACGATGTTCCTCCACGCGTGTCGCCGCTGCGATACCTGCTGCTGCTGCCGGTGGCCTTCCCTACACGCCGCCCCCGTTGAGGTCTCCCTCCTACTACTCCTCTACATGGATGCCTGGTCAAAATTGTTTATTTGTCTTGTTGAAATGTGTACCATGTGTAATGGACCTTGTGTACATAGGGGTCAGTGCGTGTATAGGAAATGAAGGTGCTCAATTCTGTTGCTGCTTATGAATCAATGGAAACTTCTATGAATTGAACGGATGGATGAACATCTCTTGTGTGCATAGGCGATAAGGAGGTATTGCCTTCTGCTACTGCTCCTCGTCTCCGACAGGCTGCTGCTGCTCACTGATCCCACCCGCGTTGAAGGCCTCCCCAAGCTCCTGCTTGTGGTTGCCGGCCTGACCTGCCGCTGCCAGCCACGTTCGCGACCAGCTGGAGCTGACGGTGAGGTTTCTCTCCTCCTACTCCTCCATGTACGCTGGCTACTAAAATTTGTTTCTTTTACCTGGCTCAGTGAATGTGTACGCAGAGGGAAGCATCATGTATGGATGTGTATCTCTTGTGTGCATGTATGGCAGGGTCTTTCTTATTTTATCTGCTTGTGCATCGACAGAGTGGGTAATTAACTTGCAGTATATTTTTATGGTTCAAAGTATATCAGAGGAGTAGTAGGAGATTTCCATTCTAGATGTCTCCTCTGGCGTGCTCGCCGGCCAAAACCAGGGCTGTGCTTGAGTAGCTCGTGAGCCATCTCTCGTCCCTCATCTTTGGAGTTAGGTCCAGGCATTCGGTTTTAACCAAAAGTTTGGTTCGGTTGTTTTAGTTTTTTAGTAATCCGGATAATCATAAATAGGAACCAAAATTATAACGGTTATTTCGTTAACAAGTAGTTCGGTTAACCGAGAGCTTGGTTCGGTGTTCTCTTTAAACTGAATTTGACCTAACAGGCCGACAAGAGCACAGTAAACACTACATCAAGCACGTATATATGGGGGGATGGAGCACTATTTAGGTCATCAAGGAGCCTCCCAAGACAGCCGCTTGACATTGCCTGCCACATCCATGAGGACTAGTGCCCACGAAAGCGAGTGAGCCTGATTGCCTACTGCATGGAAGCTGGAACCCATTCATGTTGTGCACTAGTCAAACTGTGAAGACACAGTCAGAGGTTAGAAACATAAAGCATGTGGCTGTAAGGTGTAGATGTTGTACTCGATGTGCTAGCTCATGGCCTGATGTGCATGTATATATGTATGAGTTTACAATATTAATCATTACATTGGTGTTAGTTTAATACTAGGTGCTGGTGTATTACTTATATTGCACTGTAAGATGATGGAATGCTTAATTATTACCAGGGGTTTATGAAAACATGCAAATGTTCAGTGTTGGGTTGTGCTAGTAGGAACACACGACACAGGATAAGAAGATTCTGGCCTCGATGTGCTATATTTTTGTTTGTTTGGTTAATCACAAATGAAAACTGAATTCACCTATTTAAATTCGGTTTATCCTATTTGACCACGGAAATAGTCTCAGTTAATTCAGTTTTGGTTCCAATTAGTTAGGTTTTGGTGTTTTGTTGGGGATTTTTTGCCCGCCCCTATTCAAAATATAGTGTTGTATTGCGGGACGAACCCATCTTGCAGAATGCTGTCCGGTTGTAGATTAAATCGATCTTGCTCTATTTTATGATTGTGTCCTGCGTGCCGCTGGTTGTATGTTCAGGAGGTGTCCTAGATTTGATGTAGGATTGTAGTAATTTTGTTCAGATCCAAAGCTTACACACATATAGGCCAATTTCAGAATTGTTTTGTTGCCTAAATCTTCTAGCTTGTAATGATGTACTTAGTAGCTAGATATGTTTTGTTTGTTGTCAAATATTGGAATTCTTCATGTCCAGAACCAACCTTATGTACGAAAAGGTTGATACACTCATGATCTTAGCCATTGGTTCCACACACAATTTACTAGGTAGGATAGAATGAAGTTCTTGTTGCTTATAATGATGTAATCTCTTCCTTTGGTAGCTCAGCTGGTCAATTCAATTACTTGTCGAGATACTATGTTGATGTAAGTTAGGATTTAATCATGCTTGAATAAACTTGATCACATATAATAGCAACCTTCTATAATTCGATAATGCTTGAAAAGTTTGATCACATTTGTCGCCCCCCCCCACCTAAGTTTTTTGATAATAATGTTTCATCATGCTTGAAATGTTTTCATCAAAGCATTCTCATTTATATGGAGAATAATTCTTTGTAATTTCAGCACATTCCATTCTTAATAAGTTTCACTCTATTGTTTTATCATGAATTTTCAAAATTGGAGAACTATTTCGTCCGTTTACTCTCATTTTTTCCATTTTGTTCTTGTTTTGGCTTTCTTTTATTTCTGTTGGGTTTCATATCTAGCCTACCCAATCTGCTTGGAAATGTTGTTGTGGGGAACAACTATTTTGCCCCCTATGTCTAGCTTGTAATAATAAAGGTGTAATTGCAATGATCCGCTTGTACTAGAAAAGTTGAGAATCTCATTTGCCAAATATTGGGAGCTTTTCATGTTCAGAAATAGTTACGTATGTAGATGAAAACTTGAGAACTTCAATTGTTAAATTGTCCTTATTAATTCCATGTATCTACCTTTATGCAGGCACGGGAAGAGGCATTGGAGTTGTCTGAGGACATGTCGTGGCCATGCTATCTCGGCATTGGCTACAATTCTCTCATGTCCTGTTTAGATTGTGTTGTAGCTTGCTCTTTAGAATGTTGTTGTGTTTTTTGGTACTCGAATGTGTTGTTGTTGGTGTAGGTTAGTCACCCGGTCTCCATGATACAACATTGCCTATTTTCCGGTTCACATTTTCTATAGTTTTCCTTGGCTTATAAAATCAGAGGTCATATATGATATTTAATGTAGGATTATGCTTATATATGTTCATCGCTCACATTTGTTTCTTCATCTTGGCTATTTGCTTGTGTATCCTCCTAAATCTTAGTTTTTGATCATGCTTCAGTAGTGGTGATCACATATCTAGCCTCTTAATTAATGTGATAAAGTTTGACCATTCTTGAAAATTTCCCTGCATATAGTTATCAATATAATTGAGAAATCTTCTGTAATTTGAGCACATCATGTGCTTGAAAGTTTCCGAGAATTGACAGGGCAAGAGATTTTCACCTATTTTCTACAATGTAGTGTACTTGCATTCCTCTTATGTCTTTTGCCATGGAGTTTGACTTCCTGGTTCCTTTCGTGTAGGGTCTGAATATGTTTGGGTTGCATTGTGCAAAAGGTCAGACCCACAGCAGTCACTGCCATTTAGGACCTCGTCGACATTGACGAACTCATAGGTATCGTCTTTTGCCTCTTCCAATAACGCTCCATCCGAATAACTTTATCCCCGTACTTGCTGAAATGATATCCAATTTGGCACCAGCTGCAAGAAGGACTGCAGTGGATGCGTGACCGCCTGTCCTAGAAGTTCCAAGTGATGTCGAGGCGTTGCCATCCTGCTGCTAAGCTCTGGACGACTAGGACTTCATCCAACAACACCGGTATCACCGTCAAGTCCGGCGGGGTTGACGTAATCTCCAGCCCTAGTGATTTGGTATGATATGCTTGCTACACGTGACCATCTCTCTATGTGTCTTTTCTTCTTGCCAAATGTGAGTAAATAGGTTAAGAATCAAGTCGTAAATTTTGCCAAGAAAACTTCTCTTCAGGCAACCTAGCGTGGATGTACTCTCTTTTGTGTATAGACAAATTTTATTTTTCACAAGTATTTTGTTGCTGCCTAGAGAGATAAATAGTGCCAGTGTTTGTTGAAAATGCAAATTCTTGGTGTTCATTGTTGTTGCACCCAAACATTGTTGTCCGTGATGACGAAAACACTTTTTATGGCGTCATGCTCAAATTATTCCTGTTGTTTATATAATGATAAATCACAATCCATAGAGCATGCTTAACTAATTAAGCTCAAGATCAACTTATCTACATATTACTTGTATGAAAGAAACATACAATCGCCATCCCTTATATTATTGTGGATTGTTTCATATTCTCTTTTCTTTGTGCATGTAGGGGTATGGTGGCGCCGCCGTGAAAAGGAGGTCAGAATTCTGCTAGCCTCCTTTGACGACAAAGACAAGCTGTTTCTGATGATCGACCCCCCTGCCGCGGCATGGCAGTGACTACGACATCACATCCTCTAGGACCCGTCCGTTTCTTTTTTGCTGATCATGCGACTTGTGTGCGTCTGTGTGGCACAAAACCTAGCTTAGGGCAATGGTAGAGCCAAAGCTTGAAGCTACCTTTTTTTATGATAAGCTTGTGTTCTATTGGTTGTGTTCGTGCAAACAAGGTTGGGGCTGCGTTTAGCTGGTTGAGTGTTTGGTTTTGGTACCCTTGAAGCTTCAGATTTCATTCTCTGTTGATAAATTGCAGTGTTGCTTAGGTGTATGCTTAATTCTCTTTTGATAGGTGGGAGTGACAAAAAATAGGACATGTAGGGATTCTCAACCTTCCTAATTTAGAAGTACTAATGTAGTAATGTCTAGATAATCTTAGCTGAGGCCCATGTCCTCAATTTGCAGCTACGTTCTCGTGTTCTAGATGTACTAAAGGATTGCATGACTTAGGTCAGATTGTTTTAAGTGCAAGCTTATACAAGATAGTTGTGATTTTTTCATATTGGACCCCGGCCTAGAGCTTCCATTTGGAGATTTATTCATGACGTGTTCTATATGACTGCATGACTTGGTTCGGATAAGGTTACACAAGTTTTTTGCACAACCATGACAACAATGGCACAATCAAGTGATGGGTAAGCTTTAATAAGTAAATAATTATAGGTACCTGAACGGATGAACCACCATTTGTGCTGGAAACTAGTTCAACTAGCTTTAGAACAGACCTCTCCATTTTCATATTATTTCCGTTGTTCATATAGTGTGCAGAAAATTAGTCTGGGATAAAGACCTTCCGTTGCTCATATAGTGTGCAGAAAATTAGTCTGGGATACAGAAAAATGATTAGCGCTAAGCACATACTAACACAATGGAGCCTTCAAGATTGTTTCATCGGTGCCTATTATATTGTATTGCTTCATTAATTTTAGTAAGCTATGAGTAATAGGGAATCGTTAACTGACAATGCTAATAGCCTTGTTGCTCCCTTCTTTTTGCATTTTGGAACATTCATACTAATCTGGGTATGTTTGTGCACTTGAATAGGCTTGAAGAAGTATGTCATTGATCTTGGAGGAACCAACTTCAGACTCATGAAGGTTCAAGTTGCTCACCAGGTTGGAGGAACCGAGGTTTTTTTTTTGCTGGAGACATGGTAAGCTTAATACTATTTTGGACAATATAACACCTTCCAGTATTGTGATCGCACTCTTAACCCATTAGTCCTACATATCTATAGAAGTGGTAGTATTGGAACATATCTCTATTTTTTAATAAGAATCTTGAAGCCGCTAAATGGTTCCAGTAATATTAACTAGGTCGAGAATTGTTAATATCTCAAGTTATGTATAGAAAAATGGGCACTTTAACCTGTAGACCTCCCATACATTCTAGTAAGTGTCACCTATGATTATCCCTTTACTTCTCATCTTAGGAATTACATATCGTTTTCTTTTGGTGTTATATTTACTTGTCTACTACTTGAAGTGATTATTTTTAACTTAGGTAAAATATGGAATCTCATGTTGGGAAAGGTATCACTCACTGCCTAGATGCAGCACACAGTAATCTGGTGTCGCGCCCGGATTCAGCGCCCTTGACTCAGCCCCTTGCAACCACTATGCTCCTAATGTCACCGGAGAGGACATGGCCACCGCCCTGCTGTAGGACCATGAATAACATCGACCATGTGGCATCAAGGTATTGTCCCCCTCTCCAGTGCCGATGGTTTTGTCTAGTCTGACCTGGTTGCTACATAGTTTAGTGAGTTTAGTGGTTTGCATTATGTATGTCCATTTCTTTGGTCTAAACCTGCAGCTTTTTCTGCTGGGTGTTGTTGGGCATGTACAGGGAGATATCATGACCACGGTTAGGAGCCAGCATGCGAGTGTCATAAAGAAACCGCCGTCCCACTATCCAAAGGTGATGTGTGCTTGGTTTTGTATGTTATTGTGAGAGTAATTTCCAATCTTATATTAGCCTCTTAAATGCTAGTGGAATTATTATTTGCTGGCTATTAATCTTACATGAATGAGTTGTTAGACTCATGAATGATATTAAATGCATGTGTAGTGCAGCTCATGCAATGTTCCTAGTACATTGGCTGGCACTAAAGTTTGTGTGGTTGTGCTAGCAATTGCTCAGACATTGAAGTAGCTCTTAATTCAAAATTCAATGCATGATTTCTTTGTATTATTGTTGAATTCAGTATTTTTTATACTGAGCATGTTCTGACTCGCCTAAAATTCTTTCGTAGCTGGCTGGCTGCTTATGGGGATCTCGCACCATAAGTCCGACGAGTTCCTCAGCGGTGGATGTGGCGCACTGCTGGTGTGGTCGAAGAGAACACCGCTATCCTCACAGCCGCTATCGATGTCCTACTGCTTGGTAGTGGATTACCAGGACTTCCTCAAGTACGAGGTGTCCAAGATGGTAAGATTACCTTCTTTTTGCAGAGTTCACTTTAGTTTTATGTTTGCAAGTTCGATTTAGACGTCATGTCATCACCTGGATCACCTTACTTTTGTGAAAATGTGTATGTAAAAGTATTTGTAATATCCAAGGTTTTGCTTTTTTTAATTGCCATTTGTTAATGGCACTTTCAGGTCACATATCTTCGTAGTATTGCACTTACTATCTAATTACGTGCTAATGTAGACCATAGGGAGGTATAAATCTTTCACTCCTAGGTCTGTTTCAAGTGTTACTCTGTTGTTAATGATGGTAGATTCAGCAACTAGTCCGTGCTTTACTTGTAGCTTGCTACTTTTAAAATTCTCTGTAGCTTGTAATTTGTTCTTGACGTGGATGGACCTTGTAGGTATGTGTTTTGTTCGTAGCTTGCTTGGCACTAGTAGAACGACATAAATTAATACTGTGTAAAACACCTTTTATTTTTTTATATCTATTGGTTCTTTCTTCTGGATATATTTTAACAACTCATTGATCCTCCGATGTTAGAGGTGTCCTTTTGCTCGATTGAGTATCATAACCTGCTTCAGAAGTGGCTTTATATTTGGCTGTTTTGAATGATATTTAGGGAACTATCAGTCTATTGTTGTATCTCAATTTCTAAATCCCGTATTGTTGTTTTGAATGTCAAGATAAAACATGTATATAGTGATGTGAAGTTTCATCGACTGCCAGTGTCTTTCTTTGGCACCTTTAACAACACATTGATCCTCTGATGTCCTTGGGTTTGGAGTATTTTTTAGAGGTGTCATTTTGCTCGATTGAGTAGCATAACCTGCTTTGGAAGTGGCTTTATAGTTGGCTGTTTTGGATGATATTTAGGAAACTATCAGTCTATTGTTGTATCTCAATTCCCAAATCTCGTATTGCTGTTTTGAATGCCAATATAAAATATGTACGTAGTGATGTGAAATTTCATCGATCGACGGTGTCTTTCTTTGGCACCTTCTCTTGTTATTCTTTTGAATCACTTCCGGATTTCAGTCTTCTAGCTTTTAATTCTTCTATATCATCTCCTCTAATTTTAGATGAAATTTCAGTAGTTCATCTACCCATCATTCACACGGATTTAACATGCATAAACATTCCGTCCACAATACAAATAGCATGCCTCTTCTGAACACGATGCTGATAATCTCTGTTGTACAGATTCAAGCTAGGATTTCAATTATTGATGGTGCTTTAATAAAATTTGCTAGTACTCGTCATTTTCAAAAAATATGCGATTAATATTTTCTTTGTCTGCAACTCAACTATAGTATTAATTGTTGTCTTCATTAGTACTTGATTCAACAAGCCGGTGATACCTTAACCTTTCTAACATTGTTGTGGCCTGGATTTATAGACATGAATGGGTATTCTTGACATGCGTCCTTTGCAACTCAACTGTTGCCACTGTCTAATGAACCATGCCAACAACCATGTTCTAATGTAAGCAATTTGGTCATGTTGACAGGTTCTAATGTACAAGTTTAGTGGTGTTGCTCAGGGAAGCAAAGCTACTTTTTCATGGATGAATTAACTACTCTTATTTAAACTTTAGTGTGTCAGTTGATATATCTTTGATGTGTAGTTTGCAGTACCGTTCCGCTTACACTGCCAAGTTTTTCATTGTGCTCTGTTTTCTCTATAGTCAAAGAGTACAGGTGATGAACATCTTAATGATGTTGTTTCAATTATCTGCAGGTTTCACTTAATCTGGTGCAGGCATATGTGATGTGGCTCGGCTCTGAGGTTGACGTGGCCTGACCTCGGTTACAAACCTCTATGGTGAGCTCCTGGTTTCACCCCTTCGATGTCTGTCTCCCTTGCGTTTGCCATGGCTATGTCAGTATATACTGCCATATAGCTTTCTAAAATCCATTTCTATGAATCCGAAATCTAGACCTGGTTATTTGAGGTCTAGAACAATTTGGTTTATATTGTTTTGTGAAGATATAATTATTTTTATTTCTAGCATACTTTCTTGGCTACTTAATCACACCATTTTTAAATTTGTGGCTTCCATTATCTTTTCCATATGCCTTAGTGTTTCTTTTATTTTGTCTATGTGATGAATAAATTTGACAACTAGATCTAGATGATATGATGGATGCACCTCTTGGCCATCTCGGTCATGAATAGAATACCTTGGTCATGAATAGAATACCTTGGATGCACCTCTTGGTCATGAATAGAATACCTTGGAACTTGCTTTTTGAATTCGGGTTTTTGGTGTGTTCTCTCTAGTAATTGGTAGGGAGCGAAAACCTGAGACTATGTGTGAGTCTACAGATCTGTTGACGGCTTTTGAAATCGCACATGCTTGCTTCTTGGGAGGAAATAATACACACGTGTACGTGCTTGGGAATAATCATGCTTTGGGCAGGTGCTGCGGATGCAAAGGGTGGTTGCTGCATTGTCGCTTGGCATCTCGTCTGCCAGCCGAAGTCGCTCGGAGGTTTGGGTTTGCGCAACCTCGCACTCATGAACGCCGCCCTCCGCACGCGTTGGCTGTGGTTGCAGCGCACCTCCATGGACAAGCCTTGGGCCGGCCTACCGATCGCGGCTGCGGAGAGCACTGTCAGCCTCTTCAACGCCTCCGTTTCTATCAAACTCGGCCCTGGCTCCAATGTTCTTTTCTGGGAGGACGCGTGGATTGGGGGGCTCGCCGTCGACTCCATTGCGCCTGCAGTCCTGGAGCTTGTCTAGCCGGCCGTGCGGCGGACCTGTACGGTGCAGCAAGGGAAGCTCAACAATTCGTGGGCGCAAGACATCTCGGGGCAGCTCTCCGTGGACGCCGTAGTGCAATACCTGCGCTTGTGGGCGGCGGCCTCCCATGAGCTGCAACAGGTCGATGACACAGCGGTCTCCGACGTTTTCAGGTGGAGGTGGACGGCGGACGGAAGTTACTCAACCAAGGGTGCTTACCGCGCGCTCTTCCATGGCACCGTTGGTCTGCCCGCGCCCCCCTTGGTGTGGAACTCTCTTGCGCCGTTAAAGTTCAAGTTCCACGCCTGGCTTGCGCTGCGGCGGCGCTGCTGGACTGCCGATCGAAGGCTGTGGGGCGGCCTGCCGTCGCATATGCTTTGTAAGCTTTGCGATGCCAGTGACGAGACGCTCGATCACCTGTCCCTGCATTGCCCGTACGCGCCCGCGATCTGGGCTGGGCTCGTCGTGCAACTACGGCTACCGGATTTCACCCACGGGCGACCTCGGCATCAACGACTGGTGGTTGCAGGCAGCTGCTAGGTTCGCCAAGGCAGACCGCCGCTCGGTCAACTCTCTCATCATGCTCACGCTCAGAGCGCTGTGGCTGGAGCGGAACGCGCGTGTCTTCGAGGATAAGCGCTTGCCCCATGCCGTGACGCTAGGGCTCATTGTCGATGAGTGGCTCGGCTGGGTTAGGGCCAGGCATAGTGGTAGGCTGCCGGGAGAGTGAGCGGTTTTTTCTCCTTTCTTGCCGGCGCCAGAATGGCACTTGGCACCCCATTTGTATTTTGGTGGATTGGGACATCTTTGTTCGTTTTTCTCCCGTAAGCTTAATGCAATGACGCGCAGATCTCCTGCGGGTTCGCTAAAAAAGGATGATTGATCTGTAGTAGTTCAAAGAGCACGGTTGTCCTCGTGTTTGTATGATTCATGCCAGATATAGTTGTGCTTGTGTTTCATCCATGTACCCGCCAACGGCTGAACCTGCGGTCTGTTTTGATTTCAGTTGAAGAGGAGGAAGATAATAGCCACCAAGTAGGCTAGCTGAATAGATTGCATCTTTTAAGGTAATTGGCATATTGCATATATGGTTTGGTGTAGTATACAACCATTTTCAACTGAGTAGTTGGTTAATTAACTGACTGATGCTACCTTAACTGATGTGCATGTCAATAGTCAGACTGAAGGCAGGTCCGTAGCTAGCCGATGTCCATGCTAACAGATCTTGGTGATGGTGTGAACTTGTTCTATGTGCTAAACTAATTTTGTGAATAGCTACATCAATGATCCCTTAATTTTGTGCTGAAATGATACATGGATCGACTTTGAGCATTTTATTTGTGCCATCTCTTTTTTCTGAACAAAATACCAGGTGCATGTTCCGGTTTCATGTCCTGGTATTATAACAAATCTAGGAAGAGATTGTCTCTGAAAGTGAGTCGCAAATGGATAGGGTAAGATTCTGAAGATTCTCTTTGTGTTTGTGCATATGTGTCTATCAAATAAATTTCTTAGAAGATTCTATTTATGTTCCTTATTCTTATAAGTAATGCTATTTTTCAGTTTATTTTTGCAACGCGGGAGATGGCCAACATAGATGCTTAGATGCTATGTCAGTTAGTGGTCTTCATCTTCCTCCTATTTGTACCTCCCTGCCACTCTTGATCTGGTAGTGTGCTCTAAACCAAAGGTACCGGCTGCACATCGTCGATCTCACTCATCGAGAAGTACACAATGAGGTGTATGACTAGCTTGGCATTAAGTTCTAGGTGTTCAGTATTTTTGTTTAGAAGCTATATTTAGATATTTTGAGCAGATAATGTTGATGTGCTGTTTGTGAACACTTTTCTATGCAATGTGGCTAGCTAGCACATTGCCAACACTGTATAGACATGTTTGATGATGATGTCATGTGTTTTGTTATCTGCATGTTACGCCATGTGTCTGGTGCACGGGAGGGCTTGACATCGAGCTTGACTACACAACCAGGGCCTCACTCTTCGCTGCGAGCTCGCCGCCGGCTGCTTTGTTCCAGTCATTGTGTTTCAGTTCTTGTAAATGTTCAGCTTGTTGAATCGTGTCTATGTCTTTTGTGTAGGTCACAAGTTGCAGCCTTTAATTGCTAGGTTTCATTTGTGTTTGGTTAAAGCTCATCTCGAAGTGGATTCTGTATATCTAAATGTCACTCACAGTTGATGTGTTGTATGTATCTATTATTATCAACAATGTTGCTGTTTGATCAAAATGTTGAAATAATTAAGGACCCTCATGCCAAAATTTTCCGAGAATACAGCCGGCAGCATCTAAAGAGCTAGATAGCAAAGGCATGCCAGAAATTTCTGAGACTACAGCCGATAGCAAAGGCAAGGTTGGCTGATGATGTAGTAGAGAAGAAACAAAAAGCTTCAAATAACTGGGTAGCTTTGCATATTGGTCGCCTGATGCGAGCATAGATGCAAGGTATATGTAGCTTTATTGGTGTTAAATTAAAAGGTGGCTTGATTAGTTGATGGAATGAGAAATTGGATTATTAGCTGATTTGTTGTTGTTGCATCGGAGGGAAAGCAAGAGCCATTCTGGTGAAGGATTAAGGCAAAAAAGTTAAAATTTATATATGTATCTATTATTATCAACTATGTTGCCGTTTGAATGTTGAATTAATTATGGAACATCGTGCCAAAATTTTGTGAGAATACTGCTTCTAGCATCTAAAGAGCTAGATAGCAAAGGCAAGTTTGGCTGATCGATGTAGTATAGAAGAAACAAAAGAATATATAGCTTCAAATAGCTAGGTAGCTTTGCATGTTGTTAGCGCCTGATGCTAGCTTAGATGCAAGGTTGATGTAGCTTTTGTCGGTGTTAAATTAAAAGGTGGCTTAATTAGTTGATGGAATGAGCCATTCTGGTGAATAATTAAGGAAAAAAGTGATAATTTATATATGTCTAGTTGTATACTTGAAATATGTAAACTCAATGTGCCTTTCTAACCCTTGTGTGTCATTCTGTTGATTGACAAAGAGGAAGTATATATATATATATAGTATATGTAAGTCAATGCGGAGATTGTGATCGGTTCTCTCGGATTAAACGATAAAATTACTCGCTTATATAACCGAGAAATTGAAGTTTAGCCACTCGATACATTTGAAGAGTTTTAGAGTTTGCAGTAGCGCACATAAGTATTCCAGTGTAGATGTGCGAAGCGATACAAGTTGCCAGCTGTTGTGTACTGAATAGGTTTGAGGCTGTTGTGTACTGAATAGGTTTGAGGCTTAAATGAAAATGGGTTGATTGGGAGAAGAGCACCTGTATAGATCCTGGAAATGGGTCAACACCATAACTACATTTGAGAAAAATGAGGCGTCCGGCAATTAGTACGGGTGCATGCAGCACCAACTTTAATTAATTATCAGTAGCTAATTGTGCGGGGCACTTGGTTTTCCTAAATAGTTGCCATACCATTGATCCAAGACACCACACATCTCGTTTCTCCATCTCTTCCACCATCAGGCACAAAAGATGAGGAGAGAACCGAAGTGCCAATCCCTTCCCGCTCAATTAACTTTTCCCTTCTAAAAATTCGAACCTGCCGGCATCCCTCTACAAATACAAGCCATTCTTGACTTACCGCGTGCGGGTATCGTGTGTGACTTGTGACTTTGGACTTTGGCGAGGCGAGACGAGCGAGAGCGCCATGGCCGGAGATGGAGATGCTGACGGTCATGTCTGGCGGTACACCGAGGTATCATCACTCCGTCCGGCAGGCCGGCGATACGCAGAGGTACCATCACTCCGTCCGGCAGGCCGGCAGGCGGCAAGATAAAGCAGGTAAGGCTATTTATCCTCTCTTTCCTTCTTGGTAGACGATTGCTGCTCTCCGACCCGGATTGTTTTAGGTTTTGGGGGTTTTGATTGCAATTAGTCAGGATGAGGGGACGCTGGATTGCTCGCTCCTTTTTTTTCCTTGCCTGGTAGTTGCATGGAAAAGCAGGGATGCTTGAAAGAAACGAGCGAGTAGTATTCGCGCCTATTAGATTTAGATCCGAGCTTTGCATCAGCCGCTTTAGGAGAGTTATGTGTTCTCTAATAAACTCATGAAAAGCCCGTGGAGTATGTCGTATAAGCTTCGCCGAGAAGAAGTCCTTGCGGCAGCCTAATAATAGTCTAGGATTTGTGTGAAACTAGCGCACAAAACCGTGTACCTGAAGGAACACTCGACTATTCAAATTACAAACTACTGTATCACAAAATTCTAAGAGGAAGTTTAAATTATAAACTAGTGTACTAATAAAGTTCTAGGTTGATGTTTAATTTAACACTAAGTACGGATATATAAAGAGTACTTTGGAACCATTGATAAACTTTGTGTGCTCTGTACAATCGAAGAGTATAGGTGATGAACATCTGAATGATTCCACTTGGTCTGGTGCAGGCATATGTGATGCGGCTGGGCGCCGAGGCTTACGCGTCCCGTCCTAGGTTACATCCTCTATGGTGAGTTCCTGGTTTCACCCCTTCGATCTCTGTCTCCCTTTTGTTCGGCGTGGCTATGTTATACTCCTGTCTATCATGCCATATAGCTTTCTAAAATCCGTTTCTATGAATCTAAAATCTAGGCCTGGTTATTTGAGGTTCAGAACAATTGGGTTTATAATGTTCTGTGAAGATATCATTATTGTTAATTCTAGCATACTTTCTTGGCTACTTAATCACAACCTTTTTTATTTTGTGGCTTCCATTATCTTTTTAGCTGAATTTCATAAAAAATAAGGTCGGTAAAGAATATATTTATGCGGAAGTTAGAGAGGAGCATCACTTCAAACAGTACTCTGTACAAGTTCATATGAGTGAATTGTTCCAGCTGTTCAATCTGCGCGAGCTCGACAAATCTATCCTGAGTTGCTACGTTCTGTAAGTGATTTATTTCTACCTCATCTCGTTCATTGCCTGCACTATATATATTGTCCTAACTATATTGTTGTGTACGCTATTATGCAGAATGAAGATTGGGGAATGCAAAAAAGGAACATCCATGATGTTGGGTTCATTGACCCACATATCGTTAATGGATATGTGTTAGAAAGACACCCCCGCGACGTGGAGAAAGACCTGTGGGATTTTCTTACAAAGCAGCAACTCAAAAGTCAAATTCTATTTCCTTACCATTTTGGGTGACTGTTTCTGTCTTGCGCACATCCTCTTTTGTTTACTCCATGCATGGTATGTCTAATCGATGAGTTATGCATGACTGTGCATGAAACGTGTCCGCAGGTTCCACTGGATTCTGCTAATAATAGAATTTCACACTTCCAGAGTTCTCATCATGGACTCTCTGAATATGGATTCAAATCTTTGGGTCGACATGAGAAATATGCTGTAAAAGTAATTATTTTCAATCATTTGCGCTCTATATCGATCGGCCTCTTTCGTTCATTTCCTAACATCAAGTAAGTAATAACTCCCTTGTTCATTTATTCTTTGCCCTGTAGGGTTTGGAGATGGTTCTCAGATCAAATGGTCGGTGAATTCAAACATGAGCTAGTATTTAGAAGGTTAATTAATGTGGATACTCAGCCACCGGGGACCAATCTATGTGGATACTATGTTTGTGAGTTCATCCGGAGACACACCTCTGAGCAGAGGGCGTCGGATAGCAACTTGCGGAGGAATGACTTGTGGAAGAAGCTTAGTCCAGAAGCTCGCTTCCGACCAATTCAAGAGGAATTAGCAGGATTTTTGGTGAGGGAAGTTCTCCATCCTAAAGGAGAACACTATTACGAGGACAAAGAACTTTTGATGCCGTAAATTGTGTATGGAAACTTGTTCGAAGTTGTATATGGTCACCCGAGATTGAATATATATTGTATATTCCTCTTGAATTCTTCTTGTTTGAAATGTCAAACTTGTTTGAAATTGTACATTCATATGCATCAACGTGTAACATGCATGTATATAGTAGCGTAGAATATGTGTACTGAAACTTCTTCAAAATTAAAATAAAACACAAAATAAAATATAAAAGAAATAAAACACTACAAATTAAAAAGAAACCAGATTTAGGGGGTCTAAAACCCTAAACCTGGGGAGGCCTTTAGTCGCGGTTGGCCTCCGCCCCGACGGACACCTGTCGCCCACGTGAACGGGCCTTTAGTCGCGGTTCGTAAGAAACCGCCGGGGAGGGGGGGCTTTAGTCGCATATAATTGATCCCGGTTACGCAACCGGGATTAATGGCCGTTGCGAACCGCGACTAAATGCCGTTTTTCTGCATGTGGGCTGACTGTCTCAATAAGTGTGGGTGGCCTAATTGTGAACGTTGCAAGCTTTGAAACCAAGATGACGAAACCGCGGTCCATCTATTTTTCAAATGCCACTTGACGGTCATAGTATGGAACATGATCATTTTTACTAGCTAAGGTATCTACTGGAATGACTTCAGTGTTAACCAATCCTTTCATAAAATTATGAAATATAATTGAAATTTAACTGAAACATGATTTTTTGTGAAAATACTGCAATGACGCCGGCAGTGACGTTACTGGTTTCACTTTTTGCCAAACAGTTTCACAATGTTACCCATGTATCACCTATCCTAAAGCAGAGATTGGACGATGGATATCACACCGGCACCTACCGTTGCCGTTAAAATCGCCATCGTTCACATGATCATACATTGGCTTAAGCTCACTTTGTTAGACACATCCCTATGGAGAAAGTACAAATCTCGGTAAAGTCTTCATGTGTTCTCCATAAATCCAATCTTCATGTTGCTCCGGGTATTTAGAGCGTAAGATATCCTTGTGTTCCTCTTTGTACGGAGCCACCAAGATGGAATTATGTAGAACTGTGTAGTGTGCTTGAGTGAAAGAATGTCCGTCCATACACGTTGTTGCTTTCTTTCCTAGCGTGCCTTTTCCACGCAGATCTCCCCTCATAGCGCGATTCAGGAACACCGATCGGCTTAAGGTCAGGAATAAAGTCAACACAAAACTCAATGACCTCCTCTGTTCCATAGCCCTTGGAGATGCTTCCTTCTGGCCTAGCACGGTTATGAATATACTTCTTTAAGACTCAAATGAATCTCTCAAAGGGGAACATGTTGTGTAGAAATACAGGACCGAGAACGCCAATCTCTTCGACCAGGTGAACTAGGAGATGTGTCATAATATTGAAGAAGGATGGTGGGAACACCCACTCGAAGCTGACTAGATATTGGACCACATCCTTCTATAAATTTTGTAGAGTAAGTGGATTGATCACCTTCTGAGAAATTGCATTAAGGAACGCACATAGCTTCACAATGGGTACTCGAACATTTTTCGGCAGAAGCCCCCTCAATGCAACAGGAAGTAATTGTGTCATAATCACGTGGCAGTCATTAGACTTTAGGTTTTGAAACTTTTTCTCTGACATGTTTATTATTCCCTTTATATTCGACGAGAAGCCAGACAGGACCTTGATGCTACTCAGGACTTCAAAAAAGATCTCCTTCTCCTCTTTGGTAAGAGCGTAGCTGGCAGGACCTTGATACTTCTCTGAATTCAGGTTGTTTCCTTCGTGGATACTTTGCTGGTCCTGCCGTGCATCCGCTGTATCTTTTGTCTTCCCATACACGCGCAAGAAGTTTAGCAGGTTCACGCAAAGATTTTTCGTCACGTGCATCACGTCGATTGCAGAGTGAACCTCTAAGAATTTCCAGTAGGGTAGCTCCCAAAATATCGACTTCTTCTTCCACATGGGTACGTGTCCATCAACATCATGCGGAACAGATTGTCCGCTGGGACCCTTTCCAAAGATCACTTTTAAATCCTTGACCATATCATATATAACTTCCCAAGTAGGGCGGGTATGCTTCGTTCGGTTATCTGCCTCACCTTCGAAATGCTTTCCTCTCTTTCTTACGTGATGTTGTTTTGGAAGAAATCGACGATGTCCCAGGTACACATTCTTGTTTCCCAAATATATACTGTCAGTCTCACCTAAACAGTGTGTGCATGCATTGTATCCCTTGTTTGACTGCCCTGAAATGTTACTAAGAGCAGGCCAGTCATTGATGGTTACAAACAACAACGCCCGTAGGTTAAATTCCTTTTGTTCGTGCTCATCGCACACAGGTACACCTTCGTCACGCCACAACTGTAAAAGTTCTTCAACCAATGGCCTCAGGTACACATCAATGTCGTTGCCGGGTTGCCTCGGGCCCTGGATGAGCACTGGCATCATAATGAACTTCCGCTTCATGCACAACCAAGGAGGAAGGTTATAGATACATAGAGTCACCGGCCGAGTGCTATGACTGGAGCTCTGCTCACCGAAAGGATTAAAACCATCTGTACTTAGACCAAATCTTAAGTTCCTTGCGTCATCTGAAAATGACTTGAACTCTCTGTCGATTTTTCTCCACTGCGACTCATCAGCGGGGTGTCTCAGCATCACATCTTTCTTACGGTCCTATTTGTGCCATCGCAACAACTTGGCATGCTCTTTGTTTTGGAACAAACGTTTCAACCGTGGTATTATAGGAGCATACCACATCACCTTCGCAGGAACCCTCTTCCTGGGGTTGGACTCGCCCTCAACATCGCCAGGGTCATCTCGCCTGATCTTATACCTCAACGCACTACATACCGGGCATGCATTCAAATTCTCGTACTCCCCGCGGTAGAGGATGCAGTCATTGATGCATGCATGTATCTTCTGCACCTCTAATCCTAGAGGGCAGGCAACCTTCTTTGCTTCGTACGTACTACAGGGCAATACGTTCTCCCCTGGAAGCATCTTCTTTATTATTTTCAGCAACTTTTCAAATCCCTTGTCGAAGTACCATTCTCTCGCCTTCCATTGCAGCAATTCCAGCGTGGTACCCAGCTTTTTCTGCCATCTTCGCAATTTGGGTACAACGAGTGTCTTGTGATCCTCTAACATTTTCTCCAACTTCAACCTCTCCTTTTCACTTCCGCAGCTTATCTTCGCATCAAGAATGGCCCGACCCAAATCGTCGTCGGGGTCATCAAAAATCGGCTCATCAAAAATGGGCTCTTCTTCAGCTTCGTCTTCCCCCATTCTACTATCACCGTATTCAGTGAACATAGGATAGTTGTCACTATCCTCTTCTTCTTCGTTGTCTTCCAATATAACCCCTATTTCTCCGTTCTTGGTCCAACAATTATAGCTGGGCATGAAATCGTTCTCCAGCAGGTGGACGTGAATGGTCTTTGAGGTAGAGTAATCTGTCATATTCTTACAGGCACTACATGGACAATAGATGAAACCATTCGACTGCTCTGTTTGCCTCAGACCACGTTGAGAAAATAATGCATGCCATTAATGAAGTCGGGATGGCACCGGTCACCGTACATCCATTGTCGACTCATCTGCATTTTATATGTATATCAAAAATCATTAATTACACAACATCGTGGATATATGAGTGACCAACTTAATTAATATTCAAGTTCATCACATAAAACTAAGTTTTTTTATAAAAAAGAAGAGGCTCACCGAGGTTGTACGGTGCCGGCTAGGGGACGACGCTGGCGATCGACGGCGGTGAGGACAGGGATGATACTAATTAAAACCTACAAAATATACCATAATTTCAGCTCAAATTGATTATAAAAAAGTAAAATCCCTAACTTAGGCATTTCATCGAACACCTTGCTAGCACTAGAAAAATAGTACGAGTTAAAACTACCAAAGAAATGTGCAAAATTAGGAACGCCGGAAGAAAGGATGTTATTGCTAACCCTTGGATAGATGTATGCCCTTAATCTTGTTAAAATGGTGGAGAAAAAATAGAGGTTTGTTGGAGTGTGAGAGGTGGAAAGAAATTTTGTGTGAGAGGAAGAAGAGAAAAATGAGATGAAGCAGACGAGTCGGGGACGGGCTGGCGGCCGAGTGATATAGGGGCACCCTTTGGTACCGGTTCGTGTTACGAACCGGTACCAAGGTCCGATCCGGGCCCCACCACGCGTCTGAATTTTGGCCGAAGACCTTTCGTACCGGTTCCTAACACGAACCGGTACGAAAGCCCCTCACGAACCGGTGCCAGAGCTCCTCGCCCGTCTGAGCCCCCAAACCGGTGCAGATGACCCCATTGGTACCGATTCGTAAGGGAACCGGTACCAATGGCTTAGATGGATGCCCCATTTTCCACTAGTGCCAAGAGGACGAAACCGCGGTCCATCTATTTTTCAAATGTCGCTTGATGGTCCTAGTGTGAAACATGATCACGGAGAAGCTCCTTTTACCAGCTAAGGTACCTACTGGAATGACATCAATCACAAAATTATAAAATATAATTAAAATTGAACTAAAACACGATTTTTTTGTGTGTGAAACATACTGCAATGATGTCAACAGTGACATCACCGGTTTCACTTTTTGCCAAACAGTTTCACAATGTTACCCAAGTATCAGTTTAGTTTCATAAAAGTTTCACTTGTGTTTCAATTATTAGTTTTATATTAAACAAATGTCAAAAACCTCACCAATCCTAAAGCAGTGATTGGACAATGGATATGACACCGGTACCAACCGTTGCCGTTAAAATTGCCGCATTCACGTGATCATACATTGGCTTAGGCTCACTTTGCTGAACACATCCCTATGGAGAAAGTACAAATCGGTAAAGGAACGGTGGGGATTGGTCATCTACACAAATGGCGCTAAAAGAAAATCTTTAGTGTCCCTCGTTATACTCACTTCCTGAGAGATATGGGACGAGAGGAATGCTCGAGTTTTTCGCAATATGCCTACCATGCCTACGGACGTACGTTGACCATGACTAAGACTAAAAGTGAAGCATCCTTTTGGGGCATGGCAAGAAGCTAAGCATTTAGGGTCAAGAATGACATGAGAGAGTCGGCTCTTTTGGGTGAGATTTTACTTTAGCTCTTGCTTCCGCTTGAGAATTGGCTCCTTTGCAATGTTCAAGTTGTAAAACTCTTTCTTAATCAATGAGACGAGGTAAAGATTTTGCCTTCATTTTGGAAAACAAAAACAATGAAACAAGTATATGAGGAGTGCTTTTCTACTATACCTAAGAAAAGTATAATAATTAAAATTATGACAGAAATTTAAAAAAAACTTGACAAGCTTAATATAAGATGCATATACGTGATACAAAATTTCAAAACCAGATTTTAACGGCACACAATTCAAATCCAATTCAATTATAGGATTACATGCATTAAGCGGTACACAATTCAAATGGCGCGTAAGTGTAAAATATATGCACCAATCAGATAACCCGAAAGGTCAGATTGATGGAGAGAGTGACGAAGTCACTATATTTCAACACTGCACTCATGTATGGGACTAGTACATACCTAGCTTGTTTCTAGGAACATTTACATTTTCTTTTCGAAATGGAGAGGAAGCCCCACGCTCTGCATCAAAGTGATGCATATGATTTTTATTTAATTTTATTAAACAAAGATATGTTAAGAGCATACATCATAAGACTCGAAGCCACCACTCAACATCTACACATCCGACAAATGGGTGAAGCAACATACCGTCAGGAACTCTTGCCCTAAAAACACAAAACAATGCTCCACTAGCTAATTAACCGGGGGCATCCCCAAGTCATCCTATGGCAAAAACAGGAGTACAGAACCGGTTTAGCAAACCCTTTGCTAGTTCCTTGTGCCGTTGCTTAAGAAATCATAACCATCATAAACCGTTGGTCCATATTTAGGGCAAAGATCCGTATATACCTGTCGTCGATGCCATCATGATGCCCGACAACGCTTCCACCTTGCGCGAGCCCATCACATTGCGTCCATCACCGAGACCCCACAACAGCATGCCGCCGAGACTTACGCCGACATCGACGCGGTGGATGTACACCGCAGGAACGTTTACTCTTGAATCTCTTTTCTCATGTTGTAGGTATCATTTAGAATTTTAGGAGATTTTTGTAGCACAAAAATGTGTGGTTCAAGTAGGTATGTTAGTAGCTAGCTACAAACTTTATATAAACGTCACCTTGGATCTACCGCTGCCTAAGCGCAACATTACCCGCTTTTGTGCTGCCCAAAATCAAAATCATTTACTGATGTAACACCGATAATACTTCTTTTGATGAACTTGTATTTTTTACTTGAATTAGCAGCCATTTCGGGTCAGGTACGCAGTACACATGGTATAATGCAAAACTGTCGTAGAATTAATTAGCCCGTAATAAAATAATAAAATTGTCGAAACGGCACAGGTGCCATGGCGTTCTGCGTTGTAAGCGCGTATAGCACAGCATTGTTTAACTAAACTCTAATAGGAGTCATTAGGAGACCTACGGGAGCTGCTTACTTGATCCCTAATACTTTTTTTCTTCATTTTCATTTCTGCAGATATTCTAATTATCATGATATTTCTGACTCGTGGGTGTTGACAATGGCCATTTTCACATCGACTGAGCTCTCGTGTATGATATCGCTTTCGTTCCCATTTACGGGCAGCATGCCAAGTATCCGCTACAGGGCATCCAAGCTTGTTTAATCTCTGACGGCTGGCAGCAACTTGTAGCTCTTAATCAATTATTATCAGGCGGCCTTGTTCTAATACTCCCCATGAGACCTAAACCAAATTACCAAAATGCAATCTAGAACCCACCTCAGACATGGACGTGGTATGTCAGCTATTGCCTATTGTCTTCCACCTGTGACTCTGTGTAGTCTAGCAAGAACAGGTGTAGGTTAAAGTTGATGTGCCGGGACAAAACCTTTAATCGGCGCTTTTGGGTTGAGCCGCGAAAAATAGTTTGGGCTCCCAAGCTCCAGTACTCTTTTTATTTTAAAACTATGATTTCCAATTTTTGAAAATAAAGAGCTCGGCCTCCGTTTGCAGTTCAGTGGACAAATGGAGGCCGAGCTATATGTAGCTCTTTATTTTTAAAAATTCGAAAATCATATTTTTAAGTTTTTTTTAATTCTGAGAAAATCCTGGATATAGCCAATGATGGAATCTACAAACATGCAAAATCTCAATTTGAAATTATTAGTACTTTAGGCTACACAAAAATAACAAATGTGTGGATCCGAGAATAGTGAATAGTGCACATTTCAAAACTATAAAATCTGTCAAATTTTTTCATTTTTGTGTAGTCTACAATACAAAGAATTTCACATTAAGATTTTGTACGTTTGTAAATTTCATCATTATCTACATCTAGAATTTTTTTTTCAGAATTTTTTAAAAATTAAAACTATGATTTCTGAATTTTTAAAAATAAAGAGCTACATGTAGCTGAGCCTCTGTTTGCAGTTTTCGTATACTACCTCCTATAAGCCTACTCATTTTTTCTCTATAAACCTAAAACATTGCATGTCCAATTTCTTTAAATTCCCGGCCACACAATAATGATAAAATCTTATAAATTAGCAGTTTTGAAAATAAGAAATGTTAGATCCATATTGTTTTATTTTTCTATAGCTCAAAATACAAAGTGTTTCAAATTAAGATTTTGCATGTTTGTAGGATACATTATTGAGTACATGTAGAAATATTTTTCATTTCTTTAAGACCCGCATAAATGATTTTTGATGTTTTAAAAATAAAGGGAATACTGGAACTCAGGAGGCAAAAAAAATCTCTACTAGTTAAGGCGGCAATACTAAGGCTGACTTCTTTTAGATTTCTGCTTATCCATAAGCTGGCTTATAGATTTCGGTGGGAAAAAATTATGGTGGGAAGAAGTTCTAAGAAATGGTTCCTCCTATCCTTTTGGGCTTATGTAATTTTGGCTTATTAGGTCTGTTAAGTTGTGAAATGTCTAGAACGTCCCTAAATTTGATTTATGCATTGCATATGTGATGATACCATACGTAGGCTAGTTTTTAGTAGAAGCTCGAAAAACTGGTCTCGGGCAGTTTCTTGAATTGCACTACCGGCTGGCTTCACATCTAAATAAGCCCCGCTGAAGCCGGAGACATCTTTTGGGCTTGAGCCGTTCAGCACCTAGAAGCCCACCCAGAAGCTAAAAAAAGCCCCCCTAAGAACCCCAAAAGCCATACGCTCCATATATGTACTACAACCCAAAAAGACGCTGGCCAGAGTTGAACAAGTAGGTAATTATCACCATATCCACATGTATATATTTTACGATTTTTTGAGGTTCCAAATATTTTGTCTGTTTTTTTGAAATGAGTTCCCTATTATGAATTTATGAGTACATTGTAGACAAATATATCTATCAAAATATAAATATCCAATCATGATATTTTTTTAAAAAATCGAGATTTCAAATATCGTATTTATAAATGAGTTCCCTGAAGCTACGTGATTATTATGAATTCTTGAGTATGTTGTAGAAAAAGAAATATTTGGTAAAACATATATCTAATCAAGGCTGATCATGTTGAAAACATATGTTGAATTTTTATTGTTAAGAATATGTTTTTAAAAGCATACTACCTCCATCCCAACGTTTAAGGATAATTTTTTTTTTAGAAAGTCAAACTATATCAAGTTTGATAAAGTCTTTATCAAAAATCATTAACATGCAACAAATTCAATATCAGTAGATAGATAACTAAATATATTTTCATATGGCGGATGAAATTCGGTGATCACATGGGTACGTGAGCACGCGTTAGATGTTCGATACGTGTCTAACGCCGTCTAAAAAAACGTTAAGTGGGAGAATCACATGTACTAGCTAACGCGCCTTTTGACCATATCCCACCTCCTATACACATCCCCACCTACCGCTCGACGCTCCCAACGCCGGCCTGAATCCCATCGCTGCCAACAGCCAAGCCGCTGCCCGCTAAACGTCGCCGCCCTTGCCCCTAACAGCGCTGCCTAGCACCTTAAACAACGCCGCCCTGGCTCCTTCCGATTCGTCCCCAGACCTCGATCCCTCTCTCCAACTCGCCCGGGGCCCGATTGGTGCCGCTCCGGCATGGGCCCGACCTGCGAGAGGAACGAGCAGCACCTCCCGGCTGGATTCGGTCGGGATCCTTAATCGCCATCGTGGAGCATCAGGGAGGCAGAGGCAGGGTCGCGCGGAGGGAGCCTACCACCCTGGTCGTTCCGATTGGGCGGAAGTGGTCTGCTTGTGTTCAGTTTTGGAGAGGGGGCGAGTTCGATTGAGGGGAAGCACCGCTCGACCTCCTCTACAATGGAGTGCCCGGCGACCCGCGAGCCAGGGCGGCGGCGCACTTACGCTTGGCCCTCTACCTGCGTACCGTCCGGCCATGCTCGAATTCCTCTACATCGCTTGTGCGCGGGCGGCGCGTGTGAAGATGATTTGGGGAAGGAGTGAAGGACGAGCTGGGGCAGCGTTTAGCAGCGTTTTCCACGAGAGAAAGGTACTCACGCCCGTATGGTTGCCGTGAGTTAGAAAATGGATCTCAAAGCTGATCCAACAGCAGCTAGAGCGTGCGCACGTACCCATCTGAACACCAAATCCACTCTTTTTCACATGGTATCTACAAAATATCATATTTGTTGATTAATTCTTCTAAAATTTTGAGTTTGACTTTTCGAAAAAATATAAGCTTTAAGCCTTGGAATGCAGGTAGTATGAAGCTAGCTATCAATCAATTTTTTTTTTGAAACGGAGGCAAAAAGTTTATCTCATTTATTAATTAAGAAGAGAGTGTCTAGTTTTTAGGACAAAACCCGGCAAAAGCCTACAATCATAGGGTCATGCCCACACAAACAACACATCCACACACACAAGCCCACAGCTAAGCCTAATAGAGACCCGAACTACAAGGCTCCACCCACTCAAGTGAACACAAGATACCACAAAGCGAGCCGAACAAACACTCACTACACAACACTCCAAAACCACGCCGACAAATGCTGGCCAAGACATTGGGGGTGCACCCATCAATGAACCGTAGATCCAAGATAGGCAGTAGCCAAGGTGACGAGGAAGTCCTAGCCAACAACCATGACTTAGCAACTAGTTACCAAAATGAACCACATGCACACCTTCAATAACACTACTCTTCTTAGAGCCAAGTGCACGACTCCCAGCGGAGAGGCCACAGATGATATCTCGTGCGAGTCGGACCTCATTTTCTCGGCGAAAGGAGGCATAACCACACCACCACACAATTCTCGGAGCTTAGGCATGACCTGCGTGACCGGAGCCATGGCCGCCGAGCACTCCCCATCACGAGGAGAGAAACAATTATAAAGGTCCGCTCCGCTCGTGTCCACTTTGCTAACATTGGGCAGAACCAAAATTAATTGAGAAAATGGATCGTGGCATTTGTCAACACGACTACATGAGCTTCAATGAAATCTTCTCGTGGGGCCGGAGTAAAGTCCAAGCATTTGGCTTATTTATTCTTACGCTGAACTTTTACTTGTGTTTGCCCGTAGATCAACGCGTGCCATGCCGTGCATGCTCGGCTGTGCTCAGGGTTACATTCTAACAAAGGAGGCGCCAGACGGCAGACGTCGCACAATCCTTAACCAAACCAAACTCTAGTAAAATGTCAGTATGCTACCCTAATAGGAAGTCTCAAGGGAGCTGCTGGCCAGGTATCGTGGGTGCGGATCGACATAGCCATTCTTACACGGATAGACTGAGCTTTCTTCTCTGTCGCTTTCGTTCTAATTAGTTAACACGTGGCTTTGCCAATTAGGCCACTACAGACTACAGAGGACCTGGTTACGGTTGCATTATACTAGGGCAGTTTCCACCGAATTCCATGGTCGTATTCTTTCATGTCGCTAGATTAAAAATGGTCGCTCATCTGCAGCGGCGGTGGGTTAGTTTATTCTGCTCTAATAAAAGCATCCTTCTGTTAGAACCTTCTGACCAAACACAGTCTACCAAATCAGAAACTGACTGTTTTGGAAGAGAACATTGAAGATACAATGTCACAATCTGAGTAGGATTTGGAGAAAGCAGGACGGAAAGAGATACCGTGAGTACGTATAAATAAGCTGCTGATTCAAGTGTCCAACCAAAGCATAGGCTCAGATCATTAATCGTAAGCAGCACTTTGCACTAAGCATGGCTCTCATAAGGCAGAAGAGGCTTCCACAGTTGCACCTCTCGCTGCCCGTCCCGTCGTCCACCCCCGGCCAGCGTCCCAAGCCAGCGTTCACGCCGGCGCCGGCACCAACGCTGATAAAAGCTTCGACCCCAACGAGCTTGTCCAGCCAGTTCCGCCTCGCCGACTTCGACAAGCTGGCCGTGCTTGGCCGCGGGAACGGCGGCACCGTGTACAAGGTTTGGCTGCTGCCCAGCAGGGAGGAGCGGGTACCGGCCCATGAAGAGCTCCAGACCTCCATGATTGTCAGGCCAAGGCTCCAGACCTCAGGGTCGAAGCGCTCGGGGCTCATGTACGTACGCGGTGGTGCCCACATACGACGTGCGTGTACCTGAGCAGAGCAGGGACCGAAGCGTGTGCACCTCGGCCGGGAAAACGAAACCGAGACACGTATCGCACACGCTTGCTGGAACCAAAGCACCTACTCGCTCGCTTTTAATTGGCCGGGTCCTTTCAATTCCTTCTCCAATAAATAACTCACGCACGCATGCACCTACTACTACTACTTTACTTGGCCTACTTATTAACTCAAGATTACCAATTCTAAATTTCGGCAGATTGCACTCTCCTATCCTACTATTTCCTCGACAGCCAGCGTACACATCAAATTACCAAAATAGTAGTTTACAGATCGACCTCCACCTCCTCCTCGTCTAGACATTTACATAAACACACACAAATCCAACTTCATCAAAATGCCACCGCATAAAGTCCCAGTTGGATAAATCAAAATGCCGCATAACTTACATTCATCAAGCCATAATTTACATGAATAATAAAACTTAAAAAAGCCAGAAAGACGTGCTAAAAGTACGTGTTGTCTACTGGTCATCGTCGCTTACCAGGTCAATCAACTCCGGCGTCGGCCATGGAAGCTTGTACGCCGGCGGTGGAGGAGGTACCGCCGCATGGGCAGGAGGCTGTGGCCCTGAGGATCCTCCAGCAGATCCGGCAGCAAGATCGCTCCATCGGCGAGGTCAACACGGACGTACCGGCCGACCCGTGCCTTCTTGCCGGAACGCGAGCCCCTAGCCTCCTGGTCGTTCTTCGTCTTGCCTCCTGGTTGTTCTTCGTCTTGCGGAACGGCCAGCATTTCTTCCCCATAGCGTCGGTGTGGTGGATACTGTGGGATTTGGCAATGGTTTGGTCAGGGAAATGGGCGCCGACAGCGTCCCTTTAAGAGGCTCCGACGCTATCTCGCCTTCAATGGCGTGCCAGTGCAACACCTACTAGCTGCGCACGCTCGCGGAAGCCGAGGCACGCCATTAACGAGGCCCTGCAAAGGCTGCAGCGCGCAGCCCGAAAGTAATGCCGCGGAAGACGAAGCTGTTGTGCCGCTGCCAGGCAGGCCCGTGCGAGGACCGAGCGGACACTTTGCGCGTCCGCGCAGCATCCGCAGAGACGCAAACCTGGCGCATATTTGGGCCAGGTTTGCGTCCTGGTCACTTTGCGTCGCGCAGCATCCGCAGAGACGCAAACCTGGCGCATATTTGGGTCAGGTTTGCGTCCCGGTCACTTTGCGTCGCGCCGCTGGAGGTGGTGCCAGACGCATTTTTGGTCACGGCGGACACAAACGGACGCGGAGAGATGCCCTAATAGAAAAACCAAAAGCACTAGTTCAACTAACTAAGCCAACTAGAGTTTAAGTAATCAGAAATAGTGTTCGGAATCTTGCCCTTATCTGGACCATCCGGACAACATTTTCATACAGCAGAAAAGTAAAACTGCATACATCAGAACCACCTATAGATGCGATCCAACTCTACTAGAACGCTAAGCAACAGCACATTCCGGCACTAGTAGAAATCGCCAATCCTAGCAACAAGCCAACAACTATTTCTTATCAGCTAATAGATTGCTGCTGGCAAAATGAAGAAATGAAACCCATGATACTAGTACTAGGCCATCAAAAATGATGCAGACACAAAAACTGGAGACTCCAGGCCAGCAATGGTCGTGTAGAGATACTAGATGATCAACTAATGTACACTAGACTAAGAAATCACACAAAGGGAGGACAAAAAACATGGCTCAACAGATGAGAGAACAAGGACAGCTCGATCTAAAAACACAATCAATTCAGCTCGAGTACAGAATGCACAAACGATCTTAAGCTCCACAGCTCAACTTTTCCGGCAACAAAATTACAGCAAAAGGAACTGCAAGCACACTGACCATCAAGAGCAGCAGCAGCAACTAGTCACTGCTGCCTCGGCTAGACCGACCCAAATGACGCGCTTCATCGTCCTCCTCGCCATGAAGACCAACCCCAGTGCACACAGGGTTCAGCATGCCTTCTTCTCGTGTCGTTTCTTAATCAATATGGCCTGTTTCAGCACAATAAGATATCAATGTGAGATCAAATCAGAGAAATAGTACCTAGCTAGTAGATGAGTATGCATGGCTAAGTGCAAAAGGCATCGATACCATCAGCAATGCATCGACCAAGTGCACGTTTCTACAATGTTTTGTAACTGGATTAATGCAACATCAGGATGCATGTGCTATACCAGTATAATTAAGAACCTCAATGTACCAAGTAATGCTTGTTGTTTGTCCTTCAAATGAAGACCGACAAGCATAGCCTGATGGTCTTTTGGGTCCTGCTTCTGCTTTCTGAACCTCAACATATGCTACAGCACTACATGGCCTTCTCTAAAATTAGCTAATTTGTGGTACTGGACTACATATACTACTTCTCTGAATATGTCCTGATGAAGTTCGGATTAAAAATTCAATTACTTTTCTTCTTAACACAACTAGGTTTAATTACTGGGCATCAAACAAGCCTAATGATGTCAAAACTAATTGCAGCTACTAAAGCTAATAATCTTTGTGAACACACGTTAACAGAGGCCTAATGCTGAAGAAGGAAGAAGAAAGGTTCAACCTTTCAAAGACGATGAGAAATTTAATGGCAGCCTAGAGGTTACAGGTCGAGGAAGTCCGGTTAGGAGCAGCTATTCGAATCGGCGGCCAGGCGGGGACCACCCAACAATGGCGCCACCTCATCCTGTGGCTCCTCGCAGTGTATCAAAGGACAGGGGACCTCTGTTTGTGCTTCAATTGAGAAGACCCACAAGCATAACCTGATGGCCTATTGGGTCCTGGTTCTTCTTTCTAAACCTCAACATATGCTACAGCAGTACACCAGCTTCTCCGGAATTAGCTAATTCGTGGTACTGGACTGCTTATACTACTTCTCTGAATATGTGCTGTTGAATTTCGAATTAACAAAACCAATTACTTTTCTTTTTTTAACACATCTGGGCTTAATTGCAGGACATCAATCAAACAAGCCTAATGATGTCTAACTACTCGCAGCTGCTAAACAAATTTGTGAACCGACGTTAACGAGAGGACTATAACAGAGGCCTAATGCTGAAGAACCAAGAACAAAGATCCAACCTTTCATTAATGGCGGCCTAAAGGTCGCGGTGGTGGTCTTGGGACGACCTCCTGCAAGAGGTGGACAGGCCAGCCGATTTACACATCCGGCGCGACCACGGCCCCCTCCGAATACGAAGAGCGCCGGGGACATCAGCGGTCGAGGAACTCCCGTGAGCAGCAGTTGTTCAAATCGGCGGTCCGGTGCGGACAACCAAACACCGGCGCTACCTCATCCCGTGGCTCCTCGCAGCGCGCCAAGGACGACGGACCTCCGCGGCTCACATCGCCGCCGCCGGTGCCACCTCGCCAGAATGCAGCACCGCGCGACCCGGTCCGGCCAGCTCGACGGTGCCGCACGCATGGATGCACGCGGGCACCGGCGAGCCAGCCGGCCGCGTCGCCTTGGTCTGTGCTGCGACGTCCCTCCCGTCGGCGAGTCTTGGACGGCGGCGGCGATCTGGTGCTGGACCTCGGGAGCGGTGGAACTGGGTCGGAGGGAAGGTGGGGACGGGGGAGGCGAGGATGGCCGGGGCTTGTAGAGACGGGGCGGCGCCGGAGGATGGCCGGGGCTGGTGGCGTTTGATCTGGGTTTTACAGCGTGTTTGGCTACGCAGGGGATGGGGAATGGGAGTTCTAGGTGGGAGTTGGCTGAGGGATTATAGATGGGAAATAGACTTTAATTGCCATTCCCTTGTTTGGCCTGCGTGAGATTTGTGCTGGGACTTGTGTGGGCTTCCTCTATTTATGCTTGAGAAAAAAGCTTTTTGCCACTTGGGACTAATTAAACACGATCAGAGTTCTTGTGATATACTTTAAATTTGTGAATTATAAACACCATCAGACTGTAAAACAAATAGAGATTCATAGCTGCATCTTTTTTTTAGGGAGATTCATAACTGCACCTTCAATTTGAGTCGTCCCTTGAATAAGACATGAATTGACAGATGCTTACAAGCACACACAGTATATATATTTTTGAACTGGGTACAGGGATATAGAAGGAGTAAACCGCGCATTAGATGGAACGATTTGCATAGGTTTTTTCAAGAAAATGAGATTGCAACAGGATGAACAGCATACACTGGGTGCTGTTTGGACTTGGCGTCTCCTCTGCCTAGATCTAACGAATTCATGGGAGAAAGATAAAGAACACGGTTGGAGCTCTTATTTAGATGATTTTTCCGCGGATTAGCAAAGATTTTCGTGGGGTTTTCCGCTCCTTCCATCGCGGGAGATGCACAACTGACACAGAGAAGAAAAAAAAAGTGCAAACTCACCATCTCGTCTCAATTACCACCCACCCCCTAGGGAAGAGATACGTGGGAGTTGGGCTCCTCAATTCCCTTGCCCCTTCCGTGCTGAACTCCCAATCCCTCCAACCATACAAGGGATTTTTACTCCCACACCCCCTCAACTCCCATTCCCAAAGCCCAACTCCCTCCAACCAAACACGCTGTTAGGGTTATGGTCCGGGAAAGGGGGGAGAGGATCGCGTCGTTGGTTAGGCTGGTTTTAATCGAGCTTCTTCTCTTCCTCCAAAAAACGAAAACAAAAAAGAAGCAGAAAACGCAGCCCACGTTCTCTCCTACGGCAGTTTTTCATCTATTTTCTTCTCCGTGTACATTGATTGGGTTAGCAGATTTATTCTCGAATAAAATGGTTACCGCTCCTTTTCATTGATATTTTGTTTGGCGCTTGTTTTGCATGTGTATAGACAAAGCAATCAAAGTGACGTGGTTCCATGCATATGCCTATACAAAATGTCTACATTCCATACCTCATATCTATGTTTTTTTTGGGCCACCGAGGGCACATCGCGTATTCACTAGCTCATATATGTGTGGAGAGACTCCGGGTTAATTCACTGCACATACATGTGGCAAGGCGCTTCCCAGTGTGTGCATTCACGTTGTCCGCCCCCACCTCGCCTACAACCACCCGGTTGGCGTAAACCCGCCGCTATCTAGATCGACGCCCTCGTCAACAACATACGCCAACAATCAAGCGAGATCCCAAAGGAGTAGATAATGAGACCCCTAGACGCAAACACCCTTGCCGTGAGTGCAGGTCCAAGGGTGAGGAGATCAGGGGCGGAGCTAGCATATATTCAAATGACATCAATGAAATTTTGTTGTTTCCATTTGTAAGTGAAGTAATACTCGTAGAAATTTGAATTTACAGCGGTAAAATCTAATGAATTACACCCATGAATATTTTTCCTAGCTTCGCCCCTGGAGGAGATCCACACCAAAAACCGGTATAAGATCCTAGGGAACATGACGACGCCCCAACCTTGATGTTGAAGGGCACTCCGCCAAGAAGCAATTGTACTAGGGCCAAGCGAGGAGGCCAATAAGAAGGGAATCTCAAGGGCCCCGATTTGTTTGACATATCAAGAGGCCCAACCAGTAGAGATGGAGCAACAAGATCTGGAAAGTAGAAGACTAGTAAATCCTAAATCAGAGGAATATTTCCAATGCATCTAGGATCATCTCGATCGGAGATTGTATGCACAAGTTACAGGGTCTAGCAACCAATACATTGGTGGAGAATCTATAGACATCCGGTAATCCTAGCACACCGCCACGATGACGAGATGGCTCATGAAATGATAGGTAGCTATCAGTTTATGGATCCCAAAGCAATGTCCTATAGCTCTTAAAAACTGACTAGAAAATGTCAAAACGAAATCCCTATAACCGCGTTCCTACGGTACCCGGTGGCGAGATACTTTTTTGGTATTGATAGGGTTTAGTCTATAAGTCTAAGGCTTAGCGTGCCTTAGACCTATTTAGTCTAGTGGTCGGTGTCCTTGAAGTGGGAGTTTCGCATTATAAGTCCACAATCTTCCTACGGGATATACCTATATGTGAAGCAAGTGTCATTTTATAGTTGTGTGTTGGATTTTCCTTCTTACACACCCTTATATACCCATATAAGGACCCCATGCAAAATAGTAAGGGTTTTGACCGTTATTCGCGTGTTTTCTAGCGAAACCTTGTACTATGGGCCTCACGACATCTGCCTTCTAGCTTTCAGTCGAAAGTGGTGATTTCATTTTGATTTTATAATTGTTTGTGTTATAGTAAATTATATGGACGCTAAAATCAATAAAAGATGGCAAGTTCCTAAAAGATCTTTTTCAATTGCTTTGAGATGCAAGTTTTGCACTATTAGTCAAGAAACTCCATGCGAGCTTATCATGTTGATGTAAAGTCCATTTACGAGTTGTGTATTGAATTGTATTCTATGCAAGCCTTATATACACATATTAGGACTCCATGCCAAAGATTTAGGGTTCCCGACAGTTCTTCTCACGTGATTTGAACCTAAACGCTAGATCAAAACACTATATTTAATATGAGGCTTTGGGTGAAGGGTTAGTGACTGCGAGTAGATATTTCGATGTTGACACGCGAATCATGGTGTTCACGGGTCCTGGCCCGATACTTTGGTTGCATACACTAGAGCTAAAGGCGGGTACACTAACTCTTGCTCTCCCTTGTTGGCCCTACCCCAAATCTCGATCTAGAGGTCCAAGTCGCCATTATATGTCATTATAGTGTCGGAGATCAGGCCGTGGGAAACCCCTAATTGGTGACGAGGGCCACAACCACATCGAAAATGCGGGGTCCATCTCTTAAGACATAGGGGGTGGTGAGGGTGATCTCGGAAATCATGATGTGCGATGCGGCCATCACATGCGATGCGGCCGAAGCCGCTCCGATGGCGCATGAGAAGTTTGGTAAGATGTTGCTTACTTTTTATGTATGGAACGGATTAACATTAAAACTACTTTGAGGAAAACGCCATATATGTATTATATCGTTGAATCTTAATTTATTGTCACAGAATGATACTGATGCATAACTTCTACTTATTTTACTTTGTTGAAATTACATTTTTGTATTCTTTAGATTGTTTTCAGAATGTCTAATTCCCTCTTAGAATACCAAATGCATACCCTATGAAATTATACATCAGAATGAATCTACCGATTTCAATTTGGCATTTTCGATGTTGATTTTTTTTTATATACTTAGTTAAACTTTACATCGTTTGTTTTTTCAAAAAGAAAAGATAGGCTACATTTTGGCAAAGGAGGAGTAGTATAACTAGGTATTGAAGGTGCAAAGTTATAGTAAGTGCTGGTAGTACAAGATAGGTAAACTCTTTTTATTCAACGCTTTTATGCATTGCTGCAGTCCTACACAAAGGGTTACCTGGATTGACTGTCCTCGGGAGAATCGTCCATACTAACAAACCTGAATACCTGCTGATACAACACCTAATAAAGAGAGCAACCAAAATTGCGGAAAAGCTTCGCGGAATTTTTGGACGGAAATTAAAACACAGCCTCGATCACGCAGAAGCCTCCTCGGAATTGGGTTGAAGAATTGGGAAGTTCCAAAAATTGATCCAGACGCAGCCTCCTCGATTCCCGATCCTCATCAACAGCCTCCCGGCGGCTCCATCCATCCCCATTCTCTGCCGGCCCTCTCTCCCGCGCGCGCAACTACGCCGCCGGGAACCCAATCCCTGCAGCACGCCGGCCACCATTCCCCACCACTCGCCAGTGCAGCCCCGTCACCGTATCCCCCAACAATTCCTGCACCCAGGCCGCCGTCCTGAGCCTCCAATCGCGCCCCCTAGCGGCCGGCGTCGAGGTCGAACAACCTGGCACCCCGTGGCTTCTCCTGGTCCTTCCCGCCAACCTCCCACCATCCTGTCTCCGGCCGATCGGTCGCCGGAGCTCCACACATGGTCTTGGTTACCGGTGGGGAAGAACAAGGCCGCCGGGAGGACGGCGAGGAAAATATGATGTTCCTCCCCGCGTGCCGCCGCTGCGATACCCGCTGCTGCTGTCGGTGGCCTCCCCTACACGCTGCCCCCGTTGAGGTCTCTCTTCTACTCCTCCTCTCCATGGATGTCTGGTTAAATTTGTTTACTTTTCGTATTGAAATGTGTACGGTGTCTACTGGATCTTGTATGCATAAAGTGTCAGTGAGCGTATAGGAAATCAACGCGCTCAATTCTGGTGCTGCCTATGAATCAATGGAAACTTGTATGATTTTAATGAATGGATGAACATCTCTTGTGTGCATAGGCGGCAAGGAAAAACAGAGTGATGCTGCTCCTCGCCTCCGACGGGCCGCTTCTCACTGACCTCGCCCACGTTGGAGGCCTCCCAAAGCTCCTGCTAGTGGTTGCCGACCGGACCTACGGCTGCCAGCCACGTCCGCGACAAGCTGCAACTGATGGTGAGGTTTCTCTCCTCCTACTCCTCCATGTACGCTGGCTACTTAAATTTGTTTCTTTTACCTGGCTGAATGAATGTGTATGCAGAGAAAAGCCTACATATATGGATGTGCATCTCTTGTGTGCATGGATGGCAGTTTCTTATATATGTTATTTTATCTGTTTGTTGCTGGTGCATCGATAGAGCGGATAACTTGCAGTATATTTTTTAAGGTGCTCGTATAGCCGGTGAGCCATCTCTCGTCCATTGTTACAGTTAGGCCACGGTTTTAACCAAAAATTCGGTTCGGTTGTTTTATTTTTTTAGTAATCTGGGTAATCAGAAATAGGCACCGAAATTTTAACGGGTTTTTCATTAACAAGTAGTTTGGTTATCAGAGAGTTTGGTTCCGTGTTCGGTTTAAACTGAATTTGACCTAATAGCACGACAAGAGCACATAAACATTACATCAATCCCGTATATATGGGGCCATAGAGCACTATTCAGGTCATCACAGAGCCTCCCAAGACAGGCTGGCCACATCCATGTGGACCAGTGACCAGAAACGCAAGTGAGCCTGATTGCCTACTGCATGGAAGCTGGAAGTTATTCGTGTTGTGCACTAGTTAAACTGTCAAAGACACAGTGAGAGGTGAGAAGCACTAAAGCATGCGGGTGTAAGGTGTGGATGTTGTACTAGATGTGCTAGCTCATGGCCTGATGTGCATGTATATATGTATGAGTTTACAATATTAATCATTCCATTGCTGATATTTTAATACTAGGTGTTTGTGTATTACTTATATTGCACTATACGACGATGTAATATGCTCATTACTAGGGGCAGATGAGACATGCAAATGTTCAGTTTTGGGCTGTGCTAGTAGGCACGCACCACACGAGGTCGGAGGATTCTGGCCTCTTAGTGATATATTTCTATTATTGGTTAACCAAAAGTGAAAACTGAATTCACCTATTTAGACTCAGTTTATCATACTTGACCACGGAAATAGTCTTGGTTAATTTAATTTTGGTTCCAATTACTTCGGTTTGGTTTTTTATGCCCTCCCCTATTCAGAGTAGTGTTGTATTGTGGGACGAACCCATCTTGCAGAATGTTGGTCGGTTGAGGAAAAAACAATCTTGTTATGTTTTATGATTGTGTCCCGCGTGTTCAGGAGGTGGCCTATATTTGTTGTAGGATTGTAGTACTTTTGTTCAGATCTGAAGCTTACACACATATATTCCAATTTCAGAATTGTTTTGTTGTCTAAATCTCCTAGCTTGTAATGATGTACTTAATTGCTAGATATGCTTTTGTTTGTTGTCAAATATCGAAATTCTTTATGTTCAGAACCAACCTTATGCATGAAAAGGTTGATAAGCTTAGCCATTGGTTCCATGCACAATTTACTAGGCACGATAGAACGAAGTTCTTCTTGCTTATAATGATGTAATCTTTTCCATTTATAGCTCAGCTAGTCAATTAAATTACTTGTCAAGATACTATGCTGATGTAAGTTAGGATCTAATCATGTTTGAATAAACTCGATCGGATATAGTAGCAACCTTATATAATTTGATAATGCCTGAAAAGTTTGATCACATTTATCGCCCCCCTAAGTTTTGTGATAATAATGTTTCATCATGCTTGAAATGTTTTCATCAAAGCATTCTCATTTACATGGAGAATAACTATGTAATTTCAGCACATCCCATGCTTAAAAAGTTTCACTGTAATTCGAATAATTCTCATCATGAACATGAATTTTGAAAATTGGAGAACTATTTTGTCCCCTAGATCTAGCATGTAATCATACAAATGTAATTGCAATGATCCACTTGTATTAGAAATGTTGAGAATCTTATTTGCCAAATATTGGGAGCTTTTCATGTTCAAAAACAGTTATCTCTGTAGATGAAAACTTGAGAGCTACAATTGTTAAATCGGCCTTATTAATTCCAAGTATCTACCTTTATGCGGGCACGAGAAGAGGCATTGGAGTTGTATGAGGACATGTCGTGGCCATGCTATCACGGCATTGGCTACAGTTCTCCTAGGTCCCATTTCAATTGTGCCGTGGCTTGCTCTTTAGGACCTTGGTGTGCTTTTCTGTTACTCAAATGTGCTATTGGTGGTGTAGGTTAGTCACCCGGTTTCCATAATACAACATTGCCTATTTTCCGGTTCACGTTTTCTATAATTTTCCTTGGCTTATAGAATCATAGGTCATATATTTAGTTTAGGATTATGTTTATATATGTTCATCGCTCATTATTGTTTGTTAGAGAATCACTTTATCCTTGTACTTTCTGAAATGATATCCAATTTGGCACCCTGCAGGAAGGGCTTCTGTGGCTGCTCTCATCATATGTCCCATTAGTTCCAAGTGTTGTCGAGACGTTTTCATCCTACCACTAAGCTGTGGACGACCAGTACCATCCAGCAGCACTGGTATCACCGTCAAGTCCGACTAGGTTGACGTAATCTCCATCCCTGGTGATTTGGTGTGATATGCTTGCTGCACATGGTCATCTCTCTATGTTCATTTTCCTCTTGCCAAATGTGAGTAAATAGGTTAAGAATCAAGTCGTAAATTTTGCCAAGAAAACTTTTCTTCAGGCAAGCAAGCGTGGATGTAGTGCTTTTTTGTGTCTATCCAGATTTTATTTTTCACAAGTATTTTGTTGCTCCCTCGAGACATAAATAGTGCCAGTGTTTGTTTAAAATGCAAACTCTTGGTGTTTGCTGGACCCAAACATAGTTGGATGTGATGATGAAAACACTTTTTATGCCGTCATGCTCAAATTATTCTTGTTGTTTATATAATGATAAAGCACAATTTATAGCAACATGCTTAACTAAACTCAAGATTAACTTATATACATATTACTTGTATGAAAGAAACATATGATCGCCATCCTTTATCTTATTGTGGAATGTTTCATATTGTCTTAATCTTTGCGTAGGTAGGGGCACTGCCATGAAAAGGAGGCCAGCATGCTGCTAGTCTCCTTTGACGGCAACGATGAGCTTCTATTGATGATCAACCCCCTGTAGCGGCATGACGGTGAGTACGACATCGCATCCTCCAGGACCTGTCCGTTTCTTTCTTCCTGATCATGCGATTTAATTGTGTGTCCATGTGTGGCGAAGACCATAGCTTAGGGTAATGGTAGAGCCAAAGCTCGAAGCTGACATTTTATGATAAGCTTCGGTTCTATTGTTGTGTTGGTGCAGACAAGGATGGAGCTAGGTTTAGCTGGTTGAGTTCTTGGTTTGGTACCCTGAAGCTTCAGATTTCATTCTTTTTTTGTTAAATTGCAGTGTTGTTTAGGTGTATGCTTAATTCTCTTTTGATAGGCGGGAGTGACAAAAAATCCGGACATGTAGGGTTTCTAAACGTTCCTAATTTAGGAGTCCTAATGTCTAGATAATCTTAAATGAGGCCCCTATCCTAAATTTGCAGCTACATCCTCGTGTTGTAGATGTACTAAAGGATTGCATTACTTTGGTTAGATTGTTTTAAGAGCAAGCTTATACAAGTTTATGGACCAAGGAAGCTGGAAAGATGGTTGTTCTAGATTGTTTCAGATTGGACCCCTATGGCTTCGATTTGGAGATTTATTCATGACGTGTTCTATATGACTGCATGACTTGGTTCAGATAAGGCTATACAAGTTCTTGTCCAACCATGACAACAATAACACAATCAAGCGATTGATAAGCTCTAACAAGTAAATAATTATAACTACATGAACGGGTGAACCACCATTTGTGATGGACACTAGTTCAGCTAGCCCTAGAACATACCTCTTAATTTTCTTATTATTTGTGTTGATTGATGCAGTGTGCTAGCTCCCCCTCTTTTGAATACTCAGAAGAGTTGATGTTGTACATAAGTTGTTTTGCGAATTTGGCTTGCAAAAATTTGACAACTCTGTATGGCAGCGACGAGCCAACTCTACTTGCCTACCGTTGCTGATAGAGTGTGCAGAAAATTAGTCTAGGATGCAGACAAATGATTAGCGCTAAGCACATGCTAACTCAATGGAGCCTTCGAGATTGTTTCATCGGTGTTTATGATATTCCATTGCTTCATTAATTTTAATAAGCTATGATTAATGGAGAGTCGTTAATTGACAATGCTAATAGCCTTGTTGCTCCCTTCTTTTTTGCATTAACACTAATACTAATCTTGGTATGTTTGTGCACTTGGAACAGGCCTGAAAAAGCTAGCATGCGATTGATCTTGGAGGAACCAACTTCAGAGTCACTAAGGTTCAGGTTTCTCACAGGGTTCCAGGAACTGAGGGTTTTTTGCTGGAGACATGGTAAGCCTAATATTATTTTAGACAATATTACACCTTCAAGAAGTGGTATTATATATTACACCTTCCAGTATTCTGATCGCCTTGTTAACTCATTAGTCCTGCATATCTAAAGAAGTGGTAGTATTGGAACATATCTCTATTTTTTAATAAGATTATTGGAGCTGCTAAATGGTTCCGATGACATTAACTAGGTCCATAATTGTTTCTAGTTAATACATCAAGTTATGTATGGAAAAATGTGCACTTTAACCTAGTCCTACATATCTAAAGAAGTGGTAGTATTGTATATCTCTATTTTTGAATAAAATTCTTGAAGCCGCTAAATGGTTCCGATGATATTAACTAGGTCGAGAATTGTTTCTGGTTAATATCTCAAGTTATGTATGAAAAATGGGCACTTTAACATGTATACCTCCCATACATTCTAGTAAGTGTCACCTATGATTAGCCATTTACTTCTCATCTTAGGAATTACATATAATTTTGTTTTGGTATTATTTGTCTACTACTTGAAGTGATTATTTTTAACTTACGTGAACCATGGAATCTCAGGTTGGGAAAGGTATCACTCACTGCTTAGATGCAATGCACATTATTCTGGTGTGGCGCCTGGATTCAGCGCCCACGACTCAGTCCCCGGCAGCCATCGTGCTTCTAATGTCTCCAGAGAGGACATGGCCCACCGTCCTACTGTCTGGCCATGGATAACATCGATCACTAGGCATCAAGGTATTGTCCCCTCTCCATTGCTGATGGTTTGGTCTAGTCTGATCTGGTTGCTACAGAGTTTAGTGAGTTTAGTGGTTTGCATTATGTATGTTCATTTCTTTGGTCTAAACCTGCAACTTTTTCTGTTGGGTGTTGTTGGGCATGTACATGGAGATATCAAGGCCATGGTTATGGAGCCAGCATGCGAGTGTCATAAACAAACCACCATCCCACTCAGCGAAAGGTGATGTGTGCTTGGTTTCGTATGTTACCGTGACAGTAATTCCAAATATGCTATTAGCCTCTGAAATGCTACTGGAATTGTTATTGGGTGGTTATTAATCTTACATGAATGAGTTGTTAGACACATGAATGATATTAAATGCATGTGAGGTGCAGCTCATCCAATGTTCCTAGTATTTTGGCTAGCACTAAATTTTGTGTGGTTGTGCTGGAAATTTATCAACCATTTGAATTAGCTCTGAATTCTAAATTTCAATGCATGATTCCTCTATATTCTAGTTGAATTTTGTATTTTCTATACTGAGCATGTCCTGACTTGCCTAATTTTTTTTTGTAGCTGTCTGCTTATTGGGATCTTGCACCATAAGTTCGGCGAGTTCCTCAGCGGTGGATGTGGCACACTGCTAGTGTCGTCGGAGAGAGCACCGCCATCCCCACTGCCGCTGCCGCTGTCGATGTCTTACTGCTTGGTCGTGGATTTTTTTCCTCAAGCACGAGGTGTCCAAGATGATAAGGTTACCCTCTTGTTTATAATTTTCACTTAAGTTTTATGTTTGCAAGTTCATTTAGATGTCATGTAAGCACTTGGTTCTTTTTTTATTTTGTGCCAATGTGTATGTAAAAGTATTTGTAATATCCAAGGTTTTGCTTTTTTAATTTCCATTTCCCCATTGCACTTCCAAGTCATATATCTTTGTAGTATTTCCCTTATTATCAAATTATGTGCTAATGTGCGTAGAACGTATGGAGGTATAAATCTTTCACTCATAGGTCCGTTGCAAGTGTTACTATGTTGCTATTGATGGTAGATTCAGCAACACTAGTCCTTGCTTTACTCGTAGCTTGCTACTTTTTTAATTCTCTGTAGCTTATAATTTGTTCTTGATGTGGATGGACCTTTTAGGTATGTGTTTTGTTTGCAGCTTGCTTGGTACCAGCAGAACTGCGGAAATTAATACTATGTAAAACACCTTTTATTTTGATATTTTAACAACCCATTGATCCCCTAATGTCCTTGGGTTTGGAGTATTTTTTAGAGGTTTTCTTTTGCTCGATTGAGTAGCATAACCTACTTCGGAAGTGGATTTACAATTGGCTTTTTTAGATGATATTTAGGGAACTATCAGTTATGTGAAACTTCATCGACTACCAGTGTCTTTCTTTGGCACCTTCCATTGCTATTCTTTTGAATCACTTCTGGATTTTAGTTCTTTTATAACATCTCCTCTTTTATATGAAACCTAAGTAGTCTCCCCTAGCAGACATGGTCTCAGAAAGCATGCATGTAACATGTATTGTTCACATATGTATAATTTGTATGTGGAAACTAACATGAAACAATTCCATTGTTGCATGCATGGTGTGGGTCTCCAATGTTCCTCAAGGATGCACCATTAACCCCTGTGGTGTTACCTCTGCCTAGGTACTCTTGTGCTCTAGTTTCAAGCTTATCCCCTTGAAGTGGCTATTGTGTGGTAATGGATCCATCAAGCTTGAAATTCTAAATGTAACGGGTTGGATCTCCCAATCAGTTGTGTTGTCCCGCTCTTGTTGTCCTGGCGATTGTACTATGAGATAGATGAGTTGTTACTCTGGGTGCGAACGACATTTGAGGTAGCATATTCTGGGTGTAGCTCTGTGTTTTCATGTTCAATCTGGTTACAGTGGCGATTTACTATGTTGCTATCTGCTGGTTAGTGTGATCACGGTTAGCGGGACGCTTCTTAATTTGTTGATGATGCATGCCAGCAGTTTGTGGTATCTGTCTGTCTCCTTGAAAGCCTGCAGAACCTATAGATTTTTATTCAACTCGCATATATCGTGTTAATTGTATTTATGCCGGCCATTTCTATTAGTAGCCTGTGATAGTTACTGTTAATGGTCATCCATGTCTTGGTGGGAGTATATGTATTTTTTTTTGTGCACTAGTCTAGGACATGTGAATATTGATTCAATAGCTTGTTCATTTTTTTAATAGTCATTGTTGCTGAATTACTTATATTCTAATAATGGCATGACTTTAGGTTTAATTGATCATGAACTTGATTTCTAATGCTTTTCTAAACCCTAGACCAGTTTATGTGTTGTGCATAGTAACCGTGGTACATTCAACCGATCTAGTTTATGTTTTGTGCTATGTGGTTCATTTGTTTCAGCTTTGTTGGTGCTGCTGCTAGGCTGGTCGTGTTCATTTCCTTGCAAAAAAAGAGATTCTGTGTTCCTTTTATTTGTTGCAAAAATTATTTCAGATTTCATTGAATTATTTGAGATATAATGAAACAAACATGATGTTTCATTCTGTTAATGAATATGTAGACGTTTGATTTTTTGGTTCCTTTTAGTAGGAGGATTCGAGGTGCTCCACCCCAAAGCTGATGGAGAGGATCTTGTTGTCTCAGTTTGAGGAGATCAGTGGCCGCACATTCAAGGCATGATCCCTCATTGAGTTAGGTTGTGAAAGCCTTGAGGATTCCACGGTGTTCAATGTTGTAAGTACAATCTTTGCCCTATCCACCAAATCTTTGCTAGTTAAGATATTTTCATGCCTTGGTTAAGCAAATTGGCTATATCTTGAGTTCGAATAAGGGGAAGGAGGGTTATGAAATGGTGGTTCATCTGTTCATGCAGCTCTAACTCAGTTAATTTACTCATCACTTGATGATGCCATTACTGCTGTATTTCTATGAAGACTCACTCAGATGTACTTGAGTCTGGTGCAAGCACATGGCAAAACGAATTTGTTTTAACTAGGACATTGCAATGGACTACCGGTATACTTAATTCTGCAAGGTAATTGGTGGGTTGCGTTGTATATGAACTACAACATCTTATGGACTCTTTGCTGGTTTGTGCCATCTACCTATTATTTACAAGGATTTAACATGCATAAACATTCCACAATACAAATAGCATGCCTCTTCTGAACATGATGTTGATATTCTCTGCTGTATAGATTCAAGCTAGGATTGCAGTCAACTATTAGTCCAACAATGTGATGCTTTCTCCATTTATTGCTCGTGCTTTAATAAAATTTGCTAGTGCTCGTCATTTTCAAAAAAAATGTGATTCATATTTTTCTTTGTCTGTAACTCAACTACAATATTAATTGTTGTATTCATTAGTACTTAATTCAACATGCCGGTGATACCTTAACCTTTCTAACATTGTTGTGGACTAGATTTATAGACATGAATAGGTTCTCGCTATGCGTAATTTGCAACTCAACCGTTGCCATTGTCTAATGAACCATGCCAGCAACCATCAAACTACTTGTATGTGCCACTAGAAGTGATTTGCTCATGTTGTCAGGTTCGAAGGTACAAGTTTAGTGGCATTGCTCAAGGAAGCAAAGGTGTTTTTTCATGGATGAATTAAATACAGTTATTTAAACTTCACTATGTCGGTTGATACACCTTTGATGTGTAGTTTGCAGTATCGCTTATGATCGCTTCGTTTACACAGTTACTTCCAAGTTTTTTCATTGTGCTCTGTACAGTCGAAGCGTATAGGTGATGAACATCTTAATGATTTCGCTTCTATTATCTGCAGGTTCCACTTGGCCAGCCGCAGGAATATGTGATGCGGCCCGTCCTCGGTTACATCCTCTATGGTGAGTTCCGGGTTTCACCCCTTCGATCTCTGTCTCCCTTTTGTTCGTCGTGGATACGTTATACTCCAGTCTATCATGCCATATAGCTTTCTACAATCTGTTTCTATGAATCTGAAATCTAGGACTAGTTATTTGAGGTCCAGAACAATTGGGTTTATAATGTTCCGTGAAGATATTATTATTGTTAATTCTAGCATACTTTATTGGCTACTTAATCATGACCTTTTTTTATTTTGTGGCTTCCATTATCTTTTTAGTTGAAAGAGCATGGTTGTCCTCGTGTTTGTTTGATTCATGCCAGATATACTTGTGCTTGTGTTTCATCCATGTACCCAACAACGACTGAGCATGTGGTCTGTTTTGATTTTAGTTGAAAAGGAGGAAGATAACAGCCACCAAGTAGGCTAGCTAATTATATTGCATCTTTGAAGGTAATTGACAGATTGTAGATATGGTTTGGTGCAGTATACAACCATTTTCTACCGAGTAGTTGGCTACTTAACTGACTGATGCTACCTTAGCTGATGTGCATGTCAATAGTCAGTTTTTTCATGTAGGAAGGTAGTTAGCTAGCTGATGTCAATGCTAGCAGATCTGATGATGGCGTGAACTTGGTCTGTGTGCTAAACTAGTTTTGTGAATAGCTACATCAGTGACCCCTTAAAAATAGCAGGTAGCATGGAATGATACATGAACTTTGAGCATTTTATTTGTGCCATCTCTTCTTTTTCTGGAGTGCATGTTCGGATTTCATGTCCTGAGTAGCAAATAGATAGCTTAACATTCTGAAGATTTTCTTTGTGTTTGTGCATATGTTTCTGTCAAATAAATTGCTTAGAGGATTCTATTTGTGTTCCTTGTTCTTAAAAGTTCTGCTATTTTAAAGGTTGTTTTTGCAATGCGGAAGATGGCCAACAAAGATACTCAGATTCTATGCCAGTTAGTGGTCTTCATCTTCCTCCTATTCGTACCTCCCTGCCACTCTTGATTTAGTCTGATGGTGGTGGTGTGCTCTGAACCGAAGGTACCGGCTGCACATCGTTGATCTTGCTTGTCGAGAAGTACACAATGAGGCGTATGAGTAGCTTGGCAGTAAGTCCCGGGTACATTCCGTCTTTTTTGTTTAGAAGCTATATTTAGATATTTTGAGCAGATAATGTTGATGTGATGTTTGTGAATATGCAATGTAACTAGCTAGCACATTGGCAATACTATATAGACATGTTTGATGATGTCTTGTTTTTTTGTTATCTGCATGTTGCGTTTGGTGTCTGGTGCACGGGAGGGATTGACATCGAGGTTGACTACACGGCCAGGGCCTCACTCTTCACCGCGAGCTCGACACCGGCTGCTTTGTTCTAGCCATTGTGTTTCAGTAATTGTAAATGTTTAGCTTGTTGAATCGTGTCTATGTTTTTTGTGCAGATCACAAGTTGTAGTCTTTGATTACTAGGTTTCATTTGTGTTTGGTTAAAGCTCGGCTGGAAGTGGATTATGTATATCTAAATGTCACTCACAGCTTCAAATGTATATATCTATTAATATCAATTATGTTGCTGTTTAATCCAAATGTTGAAATAATTAAGGAACGTCGTGCCAAAATTTTGTGAGAATACGACTGGTAGCAGCTAAAGAGCTAGATAGCAAAGGCAAGTTTGTCTGATCGATGTAATAGAAAAGAAAAAAAAATAGCTTCAAATAGTCGGATAGCTTTGCATATCGTTCGCTTGATGCGAGCTTAGATGCAAGGTAGATTCAGCTTTGTCGGTGCTAAATTAAAAGGTGGCTTGAGTAGTTGATGGAATGAGACATTGAATTATTAGCTGATTTGTTGTTGTTGCATCGGATGGAAAGCGCGAGCCATTCTGGTGAACAATTATGGCAAAAAAAAAATATTTTGTTGTTTATTTGAAATACGTAAACTCAGTATGTTTTTCTATGTGTGTCATTTTGCTGATTGACAAGGAAAAAATATATATTATTCCAGTCCATACGGAAATTGCGATCAGTTCTCTTGAATTATATGGTAAAACTACTCAGGGGAGAAAGTGAACTTTGAAAAGTTCGCAGCAGCAACACATATATACTCCAGTGTAGATGTGCAAGGTGGTACAAGTAGCTAGCTAGTTGTGTACTGGCTAAGGAGAAGAGCGCCTGTGTAGATAAGAATAGGTCAACACCATAACATCATTTGAGAAAAACGAGGCGTCCCCAATTACTACCGGTGCATGCGACACACATAATTAGTGCCTAATTTAATGGGCTCGTTTGGTTTCTCTAGATCAGTTACCATCTCATCGATCCATGATCCATCTTTTCCATCGTGCAATCAAGATGGGGAGAGAACCAAAATCTCATTTCCTTCCCGCTCGATTAACTATTTCCATCTGAAAATTCGAACCTACTGTGACCCTCTATAAATACAAGCCACTCTTGACCTACCGCGTGCGGTATCGTGCGGTATCGTGCGGTATAGTACTAGGCCATCAAAAATGATGCAGACACAAAAACTGGAGACTCCAGGCCAGCAATGGTCGTGTAGAGATACTAGATGATCAACTAATGTACACTAGACTAAGAAATCACACAAAGGGAGGACAAAAAACATGGCTCAACAGATGAGAGAACAAGGACAGCTCGATCTAAAAACACAATCAATTCAGCTCGAGTACAGAATGCACAAACGATCTTAAGCTCCACAGCTCAACTTTTCCGGCAACAAAATTACAGCAAAAGGAACTGCAAGCACACTGACCATCAAGAGCAGCAGCAGCAACTAGTCACTGCTGCCTCGGCTAGACCGACCCAAATGACGCGCTTCATCGTCCTCCTCGCCATGAAGACCAACCCCGGTGCACACAGGGTTCAGCATGCCTTCTTCTCGTGTCGTTTCTTAATCAATATGGCCTGTTTCAGCACAATAAGATATCAATGTGAGATCAAATCAGAGAAATAGTACCTAGCTAGTAGATGAGTATGCATGGCTAAGTGCAAAAGGCATCGATACCATCAGCAATGCATCGACCAAGTGCACGTTTCTACAATGTTTTGTAACTGGATTAATGCAACATCAGGATGCATGTGCTATACCAGTATAATTAAGAACCTCAATGTACCAAGTAATGCTTGTTGTTTGTCCTTCAAATGAAGACCGACAAGCATAGCCTGATGGTCTTTTGGGTCCTGCTTCTGCTTTCTGAACCTCAACATATGCTACAGCACTACATGGCCTTCTCTAAAATTAGCTAATTTGTGGTACTGGACTACATATACTACTTCTCTGAATATGTCCTGATGAAGTTCGGATTAAAAATTCAATTACTTTTCTTCTTAACACAACTAGGTTTAATTACTGGGCATCAAACAAGCCTAATGATGTCAAAACTAATTGCAGCTACTAAAGCTAATAATCTTTGTGAACACACGTTAACAGAGGCCTAATGCTGAAGAAGGAAGAAGAAAGGTTCAACCTTTCAAAGACGATGAGAAATTTAATGGCAGCCTAGAGGTTACAGGTCGAGGAAGTCCGGTTAGGAGCAGCTATTCGAATCGGCGGCCAGGCGGGGACCACCCAACAATGGCGCCACCTCATCCTGTGGCTCCTCGCAGTGTATCAAAGGACAGGGGACCTCTGTTTGTGCTTCAATTGAGAAGACCCACAAGCATAACCTGATGGCCTATTGGGTCCTGGTTCTTCTTTCTAAACCTCAACATATGCTACAGCAGTACACCAGCTTCTCCGGAATTAGCTAATTCGTGGTACTGGACTGCTTATACTACTTCTCCGAATATGTGCTGTTGAATTTCGAATTAACAAAACCAATTACTTTTCTTTTTTTAACACATCTGGGCTTAATTGCAGGACATCAATCAAACAAGCCTAATGATGTCTAACTACTCGCAGCTGCTAAACAAATTTGTGAACCGACGTTAACAGAGGACTATAACAGAGGCCTAATGCTGAAGAACCAAGAACAAAGATCCAACCTTTCATTAATGGCGGCCTAAAGGTCGCAGTGGTGGTCTTGGGACGACCTCCTGCAAGAGGTGGACAGGCCAGCCGATTTACACATCCGGCGCGACCACGGCCCCCTCCGAATACGAAGAGCGCCGGGGACATCAGCGGTCGAGGAACTCCCGTGAGCAGCAGTTGTTCAAATCGGCGGTCTGGTGCGGACAACCAAACACCGGCGCTACCTCATCCCGTGGCTCCTCGCAGCGCGCCAAGGACGACGGACCTCCGCGGCTCACATCGCCGCCGCCGGTGCCACCTCGCCAGAATGCAGCACCGCGCGACCCGGTCCGGCCAGCTCGACGGTGCCGCACGCATGGATGCACGCGGGCACCGGCGAGCCAGCCGGCCGCGTCGCCTTGGTCTGTGCTGCGACGTCCCTCCCGTCGGCGAGTCTTGGACGGCGGCGGCGATCTGGTGCTGGACCTCGGGAGCGGTGGAACTGGGTCGGAGGGAAGGTGGGGACGGGGGAGGCGAGGATGGCCGGGGCTTGTAGAGACGGGGCGGCGCCGGAGGATGGCCGGGGCTGGTGGCGTTTGATCTGGGTTTTACAGCGTGTTTGGCTACGCAGGGGATGGGGAATGGGAGTTCTAGGTGGGAGTTGGCTGAGGGATTATAGATGGGAAATAGACTTTAATTGCCATTCCCTTGTTTGGCCTGCGTGAGATTTGTGCTGGGACTTGTGTGGGCTTCCTCTATTTATGCTTGAGAAAAAAAGCTTTTTTGCCACTTGGGACTAATTAAACACGATCAGAGTTCTTGTGATATACTTTAAATTTGTGAATTATAAACACCATCAGACTGTAAAACAAATAGAGATTCATAGCTGCATCTTTTTTTTAGGGAGATTCATAACTGCACCTTCAATTTGAGTCGTCCCTTGAATAAGACATGAATTGACAGATGCTTACAAGCACACACAGTATATATATTTTTGAACTGGGTACAGGGATACAGAAGGAGTAAACCGCGCATTAGATGGAACGATTTGCATAGGTTTTTTCAAGAAAATGAGATTGCAACAGGATGAACAGCATACCTGGGTGCTGTTTGGACTTGGCGTCTCCTCTGCCTAGATCTAACGAATTCATGGGAGAAAGATAAAGAACACGGTTGGAGCTCTTATTTAGATGATTTTTCCGCGGATTAGCAAAGATTTTCGTGGGGTTTTCCGCTCCTTCCATCGCGGGAGATGCACAACTGACACGGAGAAGAAAAAAAAGTGCAAACTCACCATCTCGTCTCAATTACCACCCACCCCCTAGGGAAGAGATACGTGGGAGTTGGGCTCCTCAATTCCCTTGCCCCTTCCGTGCTGAACTCCCAATCCCTCCAACCATACAAGGGATTTTTACTCCCACACCCCCTCAACTCCCATTCCCAAAGCCCAACTCCCTCCAACCAAACACGCTGTTAGGGTTATGGTCCGGGAAAGGGGGGAGAGGATCGCGTCGTTGGTTAGGCTGGTTTTAATCGAGCTTCTTCTCTTCCTCCAAAAAACGAAAACAAAAAGAAGCAGAAAACGCAGCCCACGTTCTCTCCTACGGCAGTTTTTCATCTATTTTCTTCTCCGTGTACATTGATTGGGTTAGCAGATTTATTCTCGAATAAAATGGTTACCGCTCCTTTTCATTGATATTTTGTTTGGCGCTTGTTTTGCATGTGTATAGACAAAGCAATCAAAGTGACGTGGTTCCATGCATATGCCTATACAAAATGTCTACATTCCATACCTCATATCTATGTTTTTTTTGGGCCACCGAGGGCACATCGCGTATTCACTAGCTCATATATGTGTGGAGAGACTCCGGGTTAATTCACTGCACATACATGTGGCAAGGCGCTTCCCAGTGTGTGCATTCACGTTGTCCGCCCCCACCTCGCCTACAACCACCCGGTTGGCGTAAACCCGCCGCTATCTAGATCGACGCCCTCGTCAACAACATACGCCAACAATCAAGCGAGATCCCAAAGGAGTAGATAATGAGACCCCTAGACGCAAACACCCTTGCCGTGAGTGCAGGTCCAAGGGTGAGGAGATCAGGGGCGGAGCTAGCATATATTCAAATGACATCAATGAAATTTTGTTGTTTCCATTTGTAAGTGAAGTAATACTCGTAGAAATTTGAATTTACAGCGGTAAAATCTAATGAATTACACCCATGAATATTTTTCCTAGCTTCGCCCCTGGAGGAGATCCACACCAAAAACCGGTATAAGATCCTAGGGAACATGACGACGCCCCAACCTTGATGTTGAAGGGCACTCCGCCAAGAAGCAATTGTACTAGGGCCAAGCGAGGAGGCCAATAAGAAGGGAATCTCAAGGGCCCCGATTTGTTTGACATATCAAGAGGCCCAACCAGTAGAGATGGAGCAACAAGATCCGGAAAGTAGAAGACTAGTAAATCCTAAATCAGAGGAATATTTCCAATGCATCTAGGATCATCTCGATCGGAGATTGTATGCACAAGTTACAGGGTCTAGCAACCAATACATTGGTGGAGAATCTATAGACATCCGGTAATCCTAGCACACCGCCACGATGACGAGATGGCTCATGAAATGATAGGTAGCTATCAGTTTATGGATCCCAAAGCAATGTCCTATAGCTCTTAAAAACTGACTAGAAAATGTCAAAACGAAATCCCTATAACCGCGTTCCTACGGTACCCGGTGGCGAGATACTTTTTTGGTATTGATAGGGTTTAGTCTATAAGTCTAAGGCTTAGCGTGCCTTAGACCTATTTAGTCTAGTGGTCGGTGTCCTTGAAGTGGGAGTTTCGCATTATAAGTCCACAATCTTCCTACGGGATATACCTATATGTGAAGCAAGTGTCATTTTATAGTTGTGTGTTGGATTTTCCTTCTTACACACCCTTATATACCCATATAAGGACCCCATGCAAAATAGTAAGGGTTTTGACCGTTATTCGCGTGTTTTCTAGCGAAACCTTGTACTATGGGCCTCACGACATCTGCCTTCTAGCTTTCGGTCGAAAGTGGTGATTTCATTTTGATTTTATAATTGTTTGTGTTATAGTAAATTATATGGACGCTAAAATCAATAAAAGATGGCAAGTTCCTAAAAGATCTTTTTCAATTGCTTTGAGATGCAAGTTTTGCACTATTAGTCAAGAAACTCCATGCGAGCTTATCATGTTGATGTAAAGTCCATTTACGAGTTGTGTATTGAATTGTATTCTATGCAAGCCTTATATACACATATTAGGACTCCATGCCAAAGATTTAGGGTTCCCGACAGTTCTTCTCACGTGATTTGAACCTAAACGCTAGATCAAAACACTATATTTAATATGAGGCTTTGGGTGAAGGGTTAGTGATCTGCGAGTAGATATTTCGATGTTGACACGCGAATCATGGTGTTCACGGGTCCTGGCCCGATACTTTGGTTGCATACACTAGAGCTAAAGGCGGGTACACTAACTCTTGCTCTCCCTTGTTGGCCCTACCCCAAATCTCGATCTAGAGGTCCAAGTCGCCATTATATGTCATTATAGTGTCGGAGATCAGGCCGTGGGAAACCCCTAATTGGTGACGAGGGCCACAACCACATCGAAAATGCGGGGTCCATCTCTTAAGACATAGGGGGTGGTGAGGGTGATCTCGGAAATCATGATGTGCGATGCGGCCATCACATGCGATGCGGCCGAAGCCGCTCCGATGGCGCATGAGAAGTTTGGTAAGATGTTGCTTACTTTTTATGTATGGAACGGATTAACATTAAAACTACTTTGAGGAAAACGCCATATATGTATTATATCGTTGAATCTTAATTTATTGTCACAGAATGATACTGATGCATAACTTCTACTTATTTTACTTTGTTGAAATTACATTTTTGTATTCTTTAGATTGTTTTCAGAATGTCTAATTCCCTCTTAGAATACCAAATGCATACCCTATGAAATTATACATCAGAATGAATCTACCGATTTCAATTTGGCATTTTCGATGTTGATTTTTTTTATATACTTAGTTAAACTTTACATCGTTTGTTTTTTCAAAAAGAAAAGATAGGCTACATTTTGGCAAAGGAGGAGTAGTATAACTAGGTATTGAAGGTGCAAAGTTATAGTAAGTGCTGGTAGTACAAGATAGGTAAACTCTTTTTATTCAACGCTTTTATGCATTGCTGCAGTCCTACACAAAGGGTTACCTGGATTGACTGTCCTCGGGAGAATCGTCCATACTAACAAACCTGAATACCTGCTGATACAACACCTAATAAAGAGAGCAACCAAAATTGCGGAAAAGCTTCGCGGAATTTTTGGACGGAAATTAAAACACAGCCTCGATCACGCAGAAGCCTCCTCGGAATTGGGTTGAAGAATTGGGAAGTTCCAAAAATTGATCCAGACGCAGCCTCCTCGATTCCCGATCCTCATCAACAGCCTCCCGGCGGCTCCATCCATCCCCATTCTCTGCCGGCCCTCTCTCCCGCGCGCGCAACTACGCCGCCGGGAACCCAATCCCTGCAGCACGCCGGCCACCATTCCCCACCACTCGCCAGTGCAGCCCCGTCACCGTATCCCCCAACAATTCCTGCACCCAGGCCGCCGTCCTGAGCCTCCAATCGCGCCCCCTAGCGGCCGGCGTCGAGGTCGAACAACCTGGCACCCCGTGGCTTCTCCTGGTCCTTCCCGCCAACCTCCCACCATCCTGTCTCCGGCCGATCGGTCGCCGGAGCTCCACACATGGTCTTGGTTACCGGTGGGGAAGAACAAGGCCGCCGGGAGGACGGCGAGGAAAATATGATGTTCCTCCCCGCGTGCCGCCGCTGCGATACCCGCTGCTGCTGTCGGTGGCCTCCCCTACACGCTGCCCCCGTTGAGGTCTCTCTTCTACTCCTCCTCTCCATGGATGTCTGGTTAAATTTGTTTACTTTTCGTATTGAAATGTGTACGGTGTCTACTGGATCTTGTATGCATAAAGTGTCAGTGAGCGTATAGGAAATCAACGCGCTCAATTCTGGTGCTGCCTATGAATCAATGGAAACTTGTATGATTTTAATGAATGGATGAACATCTCTTGTGTGCATAGGCGGCAAGGAAAAACAGAGTGATGCTGCTCCTCGCCTCCGACGGGCCGCTTCTCACTGACCTCGCCCACGTTGGAGGCCTCCCAAAGCTCCTGCTAGTGGTTGCCGACCGGACCTACGGCTGCCAGCCACGTCCGCGACAAGCTGCAACTGATGGTGAGGTTTCTCTCCTCCTACTCCTCCATGTACGCTGGCTACTTAAATTTGTTTCTTTTACCTGGCTGAATGAATGTGTATGCAGAGAAAAGCCTACATATATGGATGTGCATCTCTTGTGTGCATGGATGGCAGTTTCTTATATATGTTATTTTATCTGTTTGTTGCTGGTGCATCGATAGAGCGGATAACTTGCAGTATATTTTTTAAGGTGCTCGTATAGCCGGTGAGCCATCTCTCGTCCATTGTTACAGTTAGGCCACGGTTTTAACCAAAAATTCGGTTCGGTTGTTTTATTTTTTAGTAATCTGGGTAATCAGAAATAGGCACCGAAATTTTAACGGGTTTTTCATTAACAAGTAGTTTGGTTATCAGAGAGTTTGGTTCCGTGTTCGGTTTAAACTGAATTTGACCTAATAGCACGACAAGAGCACATAAACATTACATCAATCCCGTATATATGGGGCCATAGAGCACTATTCAGGTCATCACGAGCCTCCCAAGACAGGCTGGCCACATCCATGTGGACCGAGTGACCAGAAACGCAAGTGAGCCTGATTGCCTACTGCATGGAAGCTGGAAGTTATTCGTGTTGTGCACTAGTTAAACTGTCAAAGACACGAGTGAGAGGTGAGAAGCACTAAAGCATGCGGGTGTAAGGTGTGGATGTTGTACTAGATGTGCTAGCTCATGGCCTGATGTGCATGTATATATGTATGAGTTTACAATATTAATCATTCCATTGCTGATATTTTAATACTAGGTGTTTGTGTATTACTTATATTGCACTATACGACGATGTAATATGCTCATTACTAGGGGCAGATGAGACATGCAAATGTTCAGTTTTGGGCTGTGCTAGTAGGCACGCACCACACGAGGTCGGAGGATTCTGGCCTCTTAGTGATATATTTCTATTATTGGTTAACCAAAAGTGAAAACTGAATTCACCTATTTAGACTCAGTTTATCATACTTGACCACGGAAATAGTCTTGGTTAATTTAATTTTGGTTCCAATTACTTCGGTTTGGTTTTTTATGCCCTCCCCTATTCAGAGTAGTGTTGTATTGTGGGACGAACCCATCTTGCAGAATGTTGGTCGGTTGAGGAAAAAACAATCTTGTTATGTTTTATGATTGTGTCCCGCGTGTTCAGGAGGTGGCCTATATTTGTTGTAGGATTGTAGTACTTTTGTTCAGATCTGAAGCTTACACACATATATTCCAATTTCAGAATTGTTTTGTTGTCTAAATCTCCTAGCTTGTAATGATGTACTTAATTGCTAGATATGCTTTTGTTTGTTGTCAAATATCGAAATTCTTTATGTTCAGAACCAACCTTATGCATGAAAAGGTTGATAAGCTTAGCCATTGGTTCCATGCACAATTTACTAGGCACGATAGAACGAAGTTCTTCTTGCTTATAATGATGTAATCTTTTCCATTTATAGCTCAGCTAGTCAATTAAATTACTTGTCAAGATACTATGCTGATGTAAGTTA
>NC_061510.1:354528857-354551600 GCF_022539505.1 Lolium rigidum | reverse complement strand
GTGTGACTTGTGACTTTGGACTTTGGCGAGGAGAGGCGAGACGAGCGGGAGCGGCCATGGCCGGAGATGGAGATGCTGATGGCCATGTCCGGACAAACGCAAAGGTACCATCACTGCGTTCGGCGCTTCGGCAGGCGGCAAGATCAAGTAGGTAAGGCTATTTATCCTCTCTTTCCTTTTGGTAGACAGAGCTGGGAGATATGGTTCTAAATTCCAAGTTCATCTCTGAAGTTTGCCATCCTCAGTTCGCTGCGGGGAGATTTGAGTTTGGGCATTCATATCTGTGAGAATGTAGGGTGGATTTGATTATGGGGGTCATATTTTCTCTTCTGCCAGGAGCGAGGCGAGTAGGGAGAGTGTCTTGGCTGAAATTTTCCAGTTTCTTATGGTTACCGTGATGAGAGCATTGTCGGGAGGGACTTCCTGCCTCGTGGATCTGGTAACCCCGTCCATGGATCGCCAGCTTTTGAATATTGTGGATCGACTCTCGGTCGTCAGTCACTAATTCGGGTCCTCGTTGGTCTGATCAGGAATTGTGACGAGGATGCCTCTGGTGCTGCAGCTCCACAAGACGGAGGGCGGGACGGAGTACGCCGAGTTCCTCCACCTCCCGCGGAAGAGGTTCACTGACTTCGGTAATGGACCTATGCTCCTTTTACGCTTGCAAGCCCAATTTCTTTAAATTCCGGCCACACAATAATGATAAAATCTCAATTTGAAATTCTTAGTACTTTAGGCTACACAAAAATGACAAATGTGTGGATCCAAGAATAGTGAATAGTGCACATTTCAAAACTATAAAACCTGTTAGATTTTTTATTTTTGTGTAGTCTACAATACAAAGAATTTCACATTAAGATTTTGCATGTTTGTAAATTTCATCATTGTCTACATCAAGGATTTTTTTTTCAGAATTTTTTAAAACTTAAAACTACGATTTCCGAATTTTTAAAATAAAGAGCAACATGTAGCTGGGCCTCCATTTGCAGTTTTCGTATACTACCTATCTTATAAGCCTACGGTTCAATTTTTTTCCCTATAAACCTAAAACGTTGCAAATCCAATTTATTTAAATTCTGGGCCACACAATAATGATAAAATCTTATAAATTTGCAGTTCTGAAAATAAGAAATGTTAGATCCATATTGTTTTTGTGAAATATAATTGAAATTTAACTGAAACATGATTTTTTGTGAAACATAGTGCAATGACGCCGGCAATGACGTTACTGGTTTCACTTTTTTGCCAAACAGTTTCACAATGTTACCCATGTATCATCAATCCTAAAGCAGAGATTGGACGATGGATATCACACCGGCACCCACCGTTGCCGTTAAAATCGCCATCGTTCACATGATCATACATTGGCTTAGGCTCACTTTGCTAGACACATCCCTATAATCTCGGTAAAGGAAGGGGGGGGGGGGGTCGGACATCTACACAAATGATGCTCAAATAAAATCTTTAGCGTCTCTCATTATACTCACTTCCTGAGAGATATGAGTCGAGAGGAATGCTCGAGTTTTTCGCAATATTTCTACCATGCCTACGGACCTACGGTGACCGTGACTAAGACTAAAAGTGAAGCATCCTTTTGAAGCATGGCGAAAGCTTAAGCTCTTAGGATCAAGAATGCCACGAGAGTAGGCTTTTTTTGGTGAGATTTTTTTTTTTTTTGCTTTACCTCTTGCTTGAGAATTGGCTCCATTGTAATGTTCGAGTTGTAAAACTCTTTGTTAATCGATGAGATGAGGCAAAGCTTTTTTTTCCTTCGTTTTAGAAAACAAAAACAATGAAACAAGTGTATTTTTTTCATAAACTTGTACTACCTCTGTCCATAAATAGATATCTTAGATATGTCAAAATTTAAATGTATCTAGACACTATTTAGTGTATAGATAAATCTAAATTTTAAAAAATCCAAGACATCTATTCATAGACGGAGGGAGTACTTTTTACTTAAATTAGCAGCCTTTTTGGGTCAGGTACGCAGTACAGATGGTATAATACAAAACTGTCGTAGAATTCGCCCATAATAAAATAATAAAATTGTCGAAACGGCACAGGTGCCTTGGCGTTCTGCGTTCTAAGCACGTATAGCACAACATTCTTTAACTAAACTCTAATAAGAGTCATTAGGAGGCCTACGGGAGCTGCTTACTTGATCCCTAATACTTTTTTTTCTTCATTTTCATTTCTGCAGATATTCTAATTATCATGAGATTTCTGACTCGTGGGTGTTGACAATGGCCATTTTCACACCGACTGAGCTCTTTTTTAGATAGAAGGCATCTAGTGCCCGACTTTAAATTAATAAAACCCTCAAGATTCGAAACATAGTGAGATTACATTGCTGCGGCATACAGCTTAGCCGAAGAGTAGAAGCTCACAACATAACATGAAAACAGCAACAGGAGCGACCCAGACTATGTCACGGAACATCATCTAGAGGGGTAGTCGCGTGCGTCTGCGCCATCAGAGTTCCTTGCTGGTCACTTGCCACCATGCCCGCGTGCAAAAGTCTTAGTTGCCTTGCCATCTCCAACAGGTTTGCTCTGTCTTGAGCCTTTGCGAGAGGTGTCCAAAGCTGCAAAAACACGATAGTTTTATAAAGGAGGTTAGCAGGTTTAGAGATCACCCTAGATTCAAAAACATGCTTATTGCGGACGTGCCAAAGCGCCCAGCTTTGAGCAGCAAAAAGGGTCCAAATAAGGCGGCGCGGACGGCCCGAAAAACTAGAGACGATGGCAAAGAACTGAGCAAAAGAAGTAGGAGACCAGCGATATTCGAGGAGCTGCCTCACCACACTCCACATAAATCTAGCCAACGACCAGGTGAAGAAGATATGATTGGCCACCAATTGGCTGGACGGGAGGCGATCAAGGATCAACTGCCAGGTAAAAATCCGAATCTTAAGGGGGAGTCTGGCCACCGACTGAGCTCTCGTGTATGATATCGCTTTCGTTCCCATTTACGGGCAGCATGCCAAGTATCCGCTACAGGGCATCCAAGCTTGTTTAATCTCTGACGGCTGGCAGCAACTTGTAGCTCTTAATCAATTATTATCAGGCGGCCTTGTTCTAATACTCCCCATGAGACCTAAACCAAATTACCAAAATGCAATCTAGAACCCACCTCATACATGGACGTAGTATGTCAGCTATTGCCTATTGTCTTCCACATGTGACTCTGTGTAGTCTAGCAAGAACAGGTGTAGGTTAAAGTTGATGTGCCGGGACAAAACCTTTAATCGGCGCTTTTGGGTTGAGCCGCGAAAAATAGTTTGGGCTCCCAAGCTCCAGTACTCTTTTTATTTTAAAACTATGATTTCCAAAAATTTGAAAATAAAGAGCTCGGCCTCCGTTTGCAGTTCAGTGGACAAATGGAGACCGAGCTATATGTAGCTCTTTATTTTTAAAAATTCGAAAATCATATTTTTAAGTTTTTTTTAAAATTCTGAAAAAATCCTGGATGTAGCCAATGATGGAGTCTACAAACATGCAAAATCTCAATTTGAAATTCTTAGTACTTTAGGCTACACAAAAATGATAAATGTGTGGATCCGAGAATAGTGAATAGTGCATATTTCAAAACTATAAAACCTGTCAGATTCTTTCATTTTTGTGTAGTCTACAATACAAAGAATTTCATATTGAGATTTTGCACGTATGTAAATTTCATCATTGTCTACATCTAGAATATTTTTTTTCAGAATTTTTAAAACTTAAAACTATGATTTCCAAATTTTTAAAAATAAATAGCTACATGTTGCTGGGCATCCGTTTGCAGTTTTTGTATACGACCTATCCTATAAGCGTACAGTTCATTTTTTTTCTCTATAAACCTAAAATGTTGCAAATCTTTTTTTTTTTTGAACTCTTAAAGGGCCGCGAAGGCCCCAGACCTTGTATTAAATATGCGACAGCGGTGATACAAAGGTCAGATAAGGACTCGAAAAAGAGAAAACTAGAAGCCAGTCCCCAGATATTTCCTGCAGGACCCTAAAAGGAAAATTGCAATTACAATTGGGTCCAAACCACTGCCTCGGTAGGAAAACGTCCCGACGGTCGCCGGGGAAGAACCACTTGGGAACGCCGGAACGCCAGCTTGCCGCCTCCAGGAGAGGAGGTAGCCGGACTCCAAACTTCAGCATAACTGCCTCCCCAAAGGCATGAAGCCGGGAGGAAGAAGATATGCGCAAGAGCGCAACAAACGGTCGCCCTTCGACCAGCAAGGTCATCCATGAAGACGAGACCGCCCATCGACCGCCGTTGCCCGCAAGAAACAGTAGGTGGCGTAGCTCCGGAAGGGAGACCGCCCATCGACCACCAGTCTCCGACGAAAACAGCAGGCGGCTTAGCTCGAGTATCTTCGTGGATGAGGATGGACAGCAATAAACAGGCCGCCCTTCGGCCAGAAGATTCGCCCGGGAGGAGGAAAGCATTCGCCCAGGCCCTCCAACAAACACCGGTGAAGATTTGCACGAACCCAATCGACGAGATCTGGAGCTCCACCCAAGCTCTTCTTCATCCCCGCCTCCATGACGACGACAGAGAATTGGTTGAAGCTCTTGCTGATCCTCCAGATCTGGGACTCCATCCGCTTTATTTGCTGAGCATCTAGCCCTTCTATCTCCAGCAGAAACCGTCCTCCATGGACAGCAGCCTGGAGGAAGAGAGGGCCTTGCCCCAGCGCCGACGGAACACGCCAGGACAGAGCTCAAAACCAGCACAAGGCCGAAGACAAGAAACCTTCGACTAGATCTATATCTACACCTAGTAGTATTTACAGCCCCGTCCTCACTCCGGCCGGCAACGCCGGTGGAGGAGAAGGGGAAAGGGAGCGGAGCTCTCGATACGACTCTCAACAGGGGCAGCACAGTAGTCAGTAAACGTTGCAAATCCAATTTCTTTAAATTCCAGGCCACACAATAATGATAAAATCTTATAAATTTGCAGTTTTGAAAATAAGAAATGTTAGATCCATATTGTTTTATTTTTCTATAGCTCAAAATACAAAGTGTTTCAAATTAAGATTTTGCATGTTTGTAGGATACATTATTGAGTACATGCAGATTTTTTTTTATTTCTTTAAGACCTGCATAAATGATTTTTGATGTTTTAAAAATAAAGGGAATACTGGAACTCAGGAGGCAAAAAAAATCTCTACTGGTTAAGACGGCAATACTAAGGCTGACTTCTTTTAGATATCTGCTTATCCATAAGCCGGCTTATAGGTTTCGGTGGAAAAAAAATATGGTGGGAAGAAGCCCTAAGAAATGGTTCCTCCTATCCTTTTGGGCTTATGTAATTTTGGCTTATTAGAGCATCTCCAGTCGCGTCCCTCAAAAAACGTCCGGCACAAATGATTTGGGGCACGTTTAGGACCGCGCCGGACAAAAAAAGATCAAAAATCTGTACAGAAAAGAGACCCTTTCCAGCCGCGTCCCTCAAACAGCGTCCGGATGCATGCATTTTAATAGAAGGGACCACCCCATGTGGGAAAAGTAGGTGAGAGAAAGTGTGAGGAAAGAGAATGGTATGTGGGGACTAGGGGCTGCATGCATGCATATGGGCTCTCATTTTGTGTCCGGCGTCCCCGGTAGAGACTCTATACATAGAGTCTCTACCGGGGACGCTGGACACAAAATGAGGCGCTATTTAGCTTTGGGGAACGCGACTGGGACGCGATTTTCTCCATTTCTTGTCCGCCGTCCCCCAAACGCCGTTTGGGGGACGCGACTGGAGATGCTCTTAGGTTTGTTAAGTTGTGAAATGTCTAGAACGTCCCTAAATTTGATATATGCATTGCATATGTGATGATACCGTACGTAGGCTAGTTTTCAGTAGAAGATCGCTGGCTTCACATCCAAATAAGCGCCGCTGAAGCCGAAGACATCTTCTGGGCTTGAGCTGTTCAGCACCTAGAAGCCCAGCCAGAAGCTAAAAAAAGTTCCCCTAAGAACCCCAAAAGCCATACGCTCCATATATGTACTACAACCCAAAAAGAATGGCTATGTCGATCCGCGCCCACGAGTCTATCCACACATTGTCGCTGGCCAGAGCTGAACAAGTAGGTAATTAGCACCATATGCACATGTATATATTTTACGATTTTTTGAGGTTCCAAATATTGTCTGTTTTTTTGAAATGAGTTCCCTGAAGCAAGACAGTTATTATGAATTTGTGAGTACATTGTAGACAAATATATGTATCAAAATCGAGATTTCAAATATCGTATTTATAAATGAGTTCCCTGAAGCTACGTGATTATTATGAATTCTTGAGTATGTTGTAGAAAAAGAATATTTGGTAAAACATATATCTAATCAAGGCTGATCATGTTGAAAACACATGTTGAATTTTTATTGTTAAGAATATGTTTTTAAAAAGTATACTACCTCCATCCCAAGGTTTAAGGATAATTTTTTTTTTAGAAAGTCAAACTATGTCAAGTTTGATCAAGTCTTTATCAAAAATCATTGACATGCAAAATACAAATTCAATATCAGTAGATAGATAACTAAATATATTTCACATGGTATCTACACAATATCATATTTGTTGATTAATTCTTCTAAAATTTTGGTCAAACTTTACTTGGTTTGACTTTTCAAAAAAATATAAGCCTTATTGGAATGCAGGTAGTATGAAGCTAGCTATCAAACAAATTTTTTTTTTGAAACGGATGCAAAAACTTTATCTCATTTATTAATTAAGAAGAGAGTGTCTAGTTTTTAGGATAAAACCCGGCAAAAACCTACAATCATAGGGTCAAACCCACACAAACAACACATCCACACACACCAGCCCACAACTAAGCCTAATAGAGACCCGAACTACAAGGCTCAACCCACTCAAGCGAACACAAGATACCACAAAGCGAGCCGAACAAACACTCACTACACAACACTCCAAAACCACACCGACAAATGCTGGCCAAAACATTGGGGGCGCACCCATCAATGAACCGCAGATCCAAGATAGGCAGTAGCCAAGGTGACGAGAAAATCGTAAACCTCTTTGACAACGATATCTTCGGGCACCGTAGCCAACAACCATGACTTAGCAACCAGTTACCAAAATGAACCACATGCACACCGTCAACAACACTACTCTTCTTAGAGCCAAGTGCACGACTCCCAGCGGAGGGGCCACGGATGAGATCTCGTGCTAGTCAGACCTCATTTTCTCGGCGGAAGGAGGCATAACTACACCACCACACAATTCTCGGAGCTTAGGCATGGAGCCGTGGCCGCCGAACACTCCCCATCACGAGGAGAGAAACAATTATAAAGGCCTGCTCCGCTCGGGTCCACTTTACTAACATCGGACAGAACCAAAGGATTAATTGGGAAAATGGATCATGGCATTTGTCAACACGACTACACGAGCTTCAATGAAATCTTCTCGTGGGGTCGGAGTAAAGTCCAAGCATTTGGCTTATTTATTCTTACGCTGAACTTCTACTTGTGTTTTACCGTCTGCAGATCAACGCGTGCCATGCCGTGCATGCTCGGCTGTGCTTTGGGTTACATTCTAACAAAGGAGGCGCCAGACGGCACACGTCGCACAATCCTTAACCAAACCAAACTCTAGTAAAATGGCAGTATGCTACCCTAATAGGAAGTCTCAAGGGAGCTGCTGGCCAGGCCTCGTGGGTGCGGATCGACATAGCCATTCTTACACGGATAGACTGAGCTTTCTTCTCAGTCCCTTTCGTTCTAATTAGTTAACACGTGGCATTGCCAATTAGGCCACTACAGACTACAGAGGACCTGGTTACGGTTGCATTATAGGCAGTTTCCACCGAATTCCATGGTCGTATTCTTTCGCGTCGCTAGATTAAAAATGGTCGCTCATCTGCAGCGGCGGTGGGTTAGTTTATTCTGTTCTAATAAAAGCATCCTTCTGTTAGAACCTTCTGACCAAACACAGTCTACCAAATCAGAAACTGACTGTTTTGGAAGAGAACATTGAAGATACAATGTCACAATCTGAGTAGGATTTGGAGAAAGCAGGACGGAAAGAGATACCGTGAGTACGTATAAATAAGCTGCTGATTCAAGTGTCCAACCAAAGCATAGGCTCAGATCATTAATCGTAAGCAGCACTTTGCACTAAGCATGGCTCTCATAAGGCAGAAGAGGCTTCCACAGTTGCACCTCTCGCTGCCCGTCCCGTCGTCCACCCCCGGCCAGCGTCCCAAGCCAGCGTTCACGCCGGCGCCGGCACCAACGCTGATAAAAGCTTCGACCCCAACGAGCTTGTCCAGCCAGTTCCGCCTCGCCGACTTCGACAAGCTGGCCGTGCTTGGCCGCGGGAACGGCGGCACCGTGTACAAGGTTCGGCATCGCGAGACGTACGCGCTCTACGCGCTCAAGGTCCAGCACTACGGCGATCCCGCTGCAGCCGCCGAGGCCGACATCCTCAGCCGCACTGCCTCGCCGTTTGTCGTCCGGTGCCACTCTGTCCTCCCCGCCGCCGCCTCCGGCGACGTCGCCATGCTCCTTGAGCTGGTGGATGGCGGATCGCTCGACTCGATCAGGAACCGCCATGGCGCGTTCCCTGAGGCGGCGCTCGCAGAGGTAGCTGCGCAGGCTCTGTCAGGCTTGGCGTACCTCCACGCCCGTCGCATCGTGCACCTCGATATCAAGCCGGCGAACCTCCTTGCCAGCACGGCCGGGGATATCAAGGTCGCCGACTTCGGCATCGCCAAGGTGCTCTCTCGCGCCGGCGAGCAGTGCACGTCGTACGTCGGTACCACGGCCTACATGAGCCCCGAGCGCTTCGACCCGGAGGCGCACGGCGGGCACTACGACCCGTGCGCAGCCGACGTCTGGAGCCTCGGCGTTACAATCCTTGAGCTCCTCATGGGCCGGTACCCGCTCCTCCCTGCCGGACAACAGCCGAGCTGGGCGTCGCTCATGGTTGCCGTCTGCTTCGGTGAGACACCTGCCTTGTCCGACGGCATGGCGTCGCCGGAGCTTCAGGGCTTCGTCGCCGCGTGCCTGCATAAGGACTACCGCAACAGGGCGACCGTCGCAGAGCTGCTTGCTCACCCATTCGTCGCCGGGAGAGACGTGGCATCATCGAAATGCGCGCTCCAGAAGCTGGTCAGGAAGGCTTCAGCGCCGCCCTCGGCGCTGTGAGGCGTATTGATCAGATCAGCTTCGCGAACTTCTTTTTTCTTAAGTAGGATCAGTTTTGTTAGACAGGTGCACGTAATTGTTAGACGTGTACATTGCCAACACTCACGTGTAAACCTGTAAAATATATGTGGAGGCGAAAATGCAATGGTGCTTATGAAATGGGACGCAGTTGATATCACAGCCGTTCACATGCATAGGAATGCTCATTTGTGGGGTCTGCCAGCTCACCCACTCATTGCAAAAGATTCTCTTCTTGAAATACACTACTAATTCTAAAATGGGTATAACTTTCGCATAATAAATGTAAATGAGATTTTGTTTGCATATTTGACTTCCTCCCGACGAACTCTTCAAAATGAGTCTAATATTTAATTTTTTAAAATGGATTTCGTGAATTATATCTATAGAGTCCTCTATTGTTTGCGCATGTAGTCCGTATGCCATGTTCATGTGGTCCTGCGAAAAGTACTGCTGGATTTATGAAGTCCTTGTCAATTTTTCATATGGTACATGCAGTAATGTCAAAAGTACTGTTGTTTTTACACACATGACAGCTGTAGATTCCTTTTTCATGTGGGGTCATGTTGGACCGAATCTCGAGAAACACAACTATAAAGAATGGTTGTGATATCAACCGCGCCCCATTTCATAAGCACAATCTGCGGGTCGATGTGGAGTGTACTATGTAAGTTAGTTCTGACATCAGCTAGCATAAGAAGGCCTAATGTTGTCCACAATTGGAAGCATACTACTCTACTCAAATTCTTGTTGTCTATGAGACTCTGAAAAATGTATTTCCCTATGCTTCTCACGCATTCTTCCTCCTCTCTTAGGGCATCTCCAACGCGGCGACCCATCCCGTGCCCGCGCGTCCGGATGGGTCCAGACAAAAACGCGGCCTAGCGCGTGGACCCATCCCAAAAACGGATGGCCGCGGCGTCCGGGACAACCCAAACCCGACCTAAATCTGGGCGAGTTTGCGTGGCCGCGGACGGCGATTGCTGGCCGCTCGAGTTCTCCCCTTGTCCGCCCCTGGCCCGCCTGTCTGTCTCCCAAAACACAACCCCCTCGCACATATCTCCCGCCACTCTGCCGCCACCCAAGGACCGGCGATTTGGGAGCGGCATCGACGCCGGCCACCGTCGTCGAGACACCGGCAAGCGGGGCGGAAGCATAGTTCACGGGCCCGCGCTTCTTTCGCGGCGTCGTAGTAGAGTCGGAGGACTCCGTCGCTGTCGCTGTTGTCCTCTCACCATCGCGAGACCTCCCGCCGTTAGCAGCTGCGCCGTTGCCGCCGGAGGTGAGCTCTCGTTCACCGTGTTTCCAGACCGCAAGTCGACCGGGACGGCCATTGCTTGCAGGTCCCAACGGACGCATTGGATGGCCTCCGCCTGCGAGGTGTTCGATGAAATGGGCAATCTAAAAATTGTCCCTTTCCATCTGTAGATCATGGTGGATAGCGACGACGACTACTTCTTCAAGAACTTCATCGACACGTCGTCAGACGACGAATTTTTCACGGACGCTGCGCTGATCATCCACGACCACATTGTCTCGCAGATCCCCGTGTACCGGGGGTCCTTGCCGGGGCGCGCGGCCGCCTTGGAACGCAAAAGAGAACGCGGCCACGACCAGCTCTTCACCGACTACTTCCAACCCAAGGCATTGTTCACGCCGTCGTTTTCGGATGTCGAGACCGTTGTTCCGCCGGATAATGGATGGCGTCAAGCTCTACGACGACTACTTGCACGAAAGTGGATGCAATTGGCAAGGTAGGCCTCTCTTCGTACCAGAAATGCACGGCAGCGATTAGGATGCTCGTATATGGTGTTGCCGGTGATTTCGTAGATGAGTACACGCGCATGAGTGAGTCCACCTGCTTGAAAGCGATGTACAGATTCTGCAGAGCAGTGGTCGGTTCGTTCGGAGAACAGTATCTCCGACAACCTACTGTAGAGGACACAGCTCGTCTGTTGTCATCCTGGGATGCTTGGCAGCATAGACTGCATGCACTGGGAGTGGAAGAACTGCCCCTTTGGTTGGCAGGGGCATACAGCGGCCATTCTGAGGGTTTTCCTGGGATGTTTGGCAGCATAGACTGCATGCACTGGGAGTGGAATAACTGCCCCTTTGGTTGGCGAGGTGTTCGATGAAATTCGGGATCTAGCTGTACACAACCAGCTGCAGGCTGATTTGGTCGAGCACATGTGGCAGCATATAGGCAACAATGCTGCAAACAACAATGATGAAGGAAATCCCGAAGCCTAGAGCATTTGTATCGTTTTTACATTTTATTTGAATAATACTTTATCATTGATTACGTGGACAATGTACTTATGTAATAAATTTTGAGCATTTGAACTATTTTATATATTTTTTATAATTTTTTATGCTTTAATTTATAGTGAATTTAGAAGCAAATAGCTACTATACGGCGCCGCGACCCAAATCTGCCGCGTTCCCCGCACGACCCAAACGGACGCGCGGACACGGGGCTCCATCCGCGCGGCCACCCAAACGATCCAAAACGGACGGCCCAGCGCGTCCATTTGGGTCGCAGGGTTGGAGATGCCCTTGAATGCTATTGTAAAATTGAGAGGTATTCCCTAATTACGTATCTAGAATACAGAGGCTCCATACACCTTGTCGTTCCTAGCGAGCGACTTGGGGGCGATTCTCCCCAACCAAAAACAGTCGCCGCCGCCCCGTCCTCCCATCGTAGGCGGTGGCAGCGGCAGCGCACGGCCTGTGCTGTCGGCAGATCCCTCCCCCAAAAGAGTTGGGCATGGTTCTTTTCTTCCTTCTCTTTCAGCGTTATGCTCCGGCAGATCTAGGTGGGATTGGAATTGTGGTGCCCCGGCGGCAGCTCGACTTCAGCGGAGTGTAATGCAAAAGATATAATTTTGTGTTTTCAACTTCACTGAAGTATTTGTCAGACAAAACGGTGTGTAAACAATACTAAACAAAGTAACATATAACAAGTAAAGTAATGTGAAGTATTTTTGTATTTTCGAAATTAATAAGTACTAAAATTTAAAAGGTAAGAAAAGCAATTTTAAATGTGTTTCTGATGGTAAAAATGAACTAAGGTTCATGGTTTCACTTTGTCCCTATCTCATAAACATGGTGGCATGGATAAATCACTATATAACAAGCAACAAATGATAGCAAGCAATATTATGTTGTGGATAAACATTCATATGGTCATAATGTCCTAGCATAGAGATGATGCAACAGATCTAAAAAATATTCTCTTGACAGTAAAAACTTCTCAAACTAAGATTAAGAATAAATAGAGTATTATCTTAAGAAGTTGACATAAAGTGTATTGACATATTATCCCTATTTATGTCAAACAAGGCCATCGTGAGCAAACAAGGCCACCTCGATTTTTCACTAGATGAATAGTAACATATTTAATATTTCTTATCCCTATTGAGGTAACCAATTGAAAGGTAAAAACCATAATAGCACATGAGTTTGTGTCACTTACCAAGTTACTCCATATAAACAACATCCCCCTCACGACTTCTAAGATACAAGTTTGATGAAAACATAGCGTATATTAATGGGGTAACACATGGATCTATCAATACATTAATCACAAAATATCTACTGCATCTCATAACAAAAGATTCACCATCAAAACATTACAAATATGATCACAATCATGTAGGAACCGTATGTGATACTCATTAATGAAGATCATATGGAGAGATTGATACAAGCTTCTTACACAAACACATTATCCAGAGGTGGACTACTTCCTCGGCCCCTCTTCATAATGGTGGTGGCAGTGATGATGTTGATGGAGGCGGAGGAGCAACAGGGGTTACTCCGACAACGTTTCCCCTCCCAATCTTCTAAGGAACTTCACGTTTCGTGGTTTCTCTGTTGGGGCACGACATCAACTCGTGGTGGGATGGGATGGTCTGGGCACTCCAGAATGGGAAGCGAAAGGAGGCCATCAGCGCCTTCACCTATACCATATGGGGCATCTGGAAGAAGTGGAACAGAAGGGTGTTATGCAAATACGGCGTTGCAACCTGACATTGTGGCTCACATTATTGGGGAGGAGATCTCGTAGAGGGCTTTTGCCCGCACCCAAGACTCCGGGGACTTCACAGCTGCATCTTAGGGTTTACGCCCTGTTGATTGTTTTTGTTTTGGTTACTTTCTTTGCCTCTGCAAAGACTTTTGTAATTAAATACTATTTTATCTAATCGGGCAGCAGGTTTGACTGCCTTAAAACTCAAAAAAACTTTGTGTATACATTTTTTCATGTGTTAGTGCCTTAGTAGTAGCTGAGTCTCATGGATCTGCCAAACTAATTAAGTCTATTTTGTACCATTGGTTGTGTTCATATAAAGAAAAGAATGGGTTGAATCGCGCTAAAAAATATTTTATGAGCCAACATCACCCTGGATTTACCTGTGCCTAAGGCAACGTCACCCTGAGTGCTGCCCAAAATTATTTTATGAAGCTGTACTGATGTAACACCGATCATACTTCTTTTGGTGAACTTGTATTTTGAATTAGCAGCATTTGCATGTCAGGTACGCCGTCCACACAGTATAATGCACCACCGTCGTAGAATTGCCCCTTAAAAAATGATCGTGACGGCGCAGGTGCCATGGCCGGTCTGCGTTCTAAGGATGGACACGCCTGACGACACACGTCGCACAGCATCTCTTAACTAAACTCTAATAATGAAAGCCATTAGTAGACCCACGGGAGCTGCTTACTTGACTCGTGGTATACTTTTTTCTTCCCTCTCTTTTGTGGAGATATTTTGAACTAATTATCTTGAGATATCTGACTTGTGGGTGTTGACAATGGCCATTTCAACACCTGACTGAGCTCTCGTATATGATCTCGCTTTCGTTCAAATTAGCGCGCAGCATGCCAAATAGCCTCTAGAGGACACTCAAGCTTGTTACTTTAAACTCTGACGGCCGGCAGCAACATGTAACCATATTGATTAATTATTATCAGGCGGCCTTATTCTAATACTCCTCATGAGAGGTAAACCAAAACGCAATCTAGAATCCACCTCATACTTTATCCAAAAAGGAATCCACCTCATAAATGGACGTGGTAATGTGGTATATATTTCAGCTATTGCTATTTTTTTATTTCCAAAAGTTATACACATTTCTGGGATGTTACAAAAATAATACAGCCTCAGCCACCACAACACCGACCAGAACCTATCGGCCATGAGGACGCCGATCGGGCCCTTGTCGTCGACGCTGAAGCCGATGGGCTTGTCGACCGCTAGTCGCCTTCGTTGAAGCCGACATGATCCTATCGGCGTTGCCGTGGCCGGCCATAGTTTTCAGTGTGGCCATGGCCGATAGGGTCCTATCGGTGTGGCTATGGCTGACCATGGTTTTCAGTGTGACCGTGGAAGACAGGGTGCAATTGGCATGGGCAAGCCAGAACTTGCATGATCATTGCAGTACATCCGTGGTTACCTGATTTAATCAGTAGTTCGCAGTTCGTGCCCTGAAACACTGCCTCAACAGTTCCCATCACTTTCTTCCGCCACCATTTGCCGCCATTTCTCGTAGTATCCTCTATAAAAGAAGACATCGGTATGTTTTGATGAACCAGTGCTCATACGCCTCCCCTTCCCCACACCAAATCTTAGCCACCATGAGTGTGCCTTGCTCGGACCAAGGCTTTAGGCCAAGGAAGATCAAGGATGCAAGCTTGCCCCCGGGTGTGAAAGTGGAGCAGTGTTGGTGCGGAGATCTTGCGAAGGTGAAGGAGTCGGAAGATTTCACTGATAAGTTGGGCATGAAGTTTTTCATGTGTGCCAACAATGATCATGATGCACTAGCAAGTTTGTCGTACACGAGGCCTCCGGTATGTTGTAAGCATGATGGATAGATATATTATTTATATTTTTTGTTGTTTTTGTAATTGGCGTAGTTATTTGTGTTGTAGTCTCGTTCACCCCTTTGCATGTGGTACAATTGGATTGACACAGAGCAGCCATAGTCGGTGCTAAAGAGATTGAGGACCGGGGTTGTAGTGCATGTGAGGACCTGTATGCGGAGGAGTGCGGGAGAGGAGCAAGAGGAAGAGCTGAAAGAACATCGAGAAGAGCAACAACGTTGGCTTGATGAGTGGGGAAGCAACTCAAGGATGAGAAGGAAAAGTTGAAGGAGGACGACCGAGTGCGCAATGAGCTCCGTGAGACGGAGAGGCCGAGGAAGAGAGAAAGGCCTAACTCAGGAAAATGCATCAGAAGAACGTGTTTGTGTCACATTAGCGATGTATCTTAATTTGTGTTCTATTGTAGCGTTACATCTTAATGCCAACTTAGTTTTCGCTATTGTATCTTAATTTAAGTTGCTGTGTAGCGGTGTATCTTAATTTCAGCTGTATTGTATCTTAAGTTAATGTCGCAGTGAAAGTTGTGTCTCCCTAGCTGTATCTAGCAAGACTCATTCCGCCCAATTGTTTTCGAAAAATTATTCCCGCACATTGTCTCCAGCCCATGAGTTCCCGTGTAAATATTACCTCGAGACATGTTCCCGCTCATTTTGTCCCGCCCTTGAGCACCAAACTTTTCCCGCTAGAATTATTCAAACCAAAATCTTTCCGCCCATGAGCTCCCATCATTTCTTCTCCTATCATCCAATAAAACCCCACACCATGTCGTTCTAGCCCATTGTATTCTCTGGAAGATGCTTCCTTCCGATGGTAGTTTTAAATAATTGATGGCTAGACCTATTTTATCCTATGCCTTATGAGTAAAAAAAGATTTCGAGGAACTCATCAGTAGTGTTACATGATGACCCACAAGTATAGGGGGTGTATCGCAGTATCTTCGATAAGTAAGAATGTCGATCCCAACGAGGAGCAGAAGGTGTTGACAAGCAGTTTCGATGAAGGATTCACTGTAAATGCTCACAGACAAGTATTCAGGGGGTTTTGATGTAACAGATGAATAAAGTACGAGTAAGTTACTATTGCAGCGAGTGGCCCAATCTTTTTTAGCACAAAGGACAAGCCGGTTTGTTTACTTATAATGACCAAATGTTCTTGAGGACACACGGGATTTTAGTCTAGTGCTTTCGCTACATACGGCTAATTAATCTTCATTGTTTTGATAAGTGTTGTGTGGGTGAACCTATGCTAATGTACCGCCCTTCCTAGGACTAATACATACTTGTGATTATACCCCTTGCAAGCATCCGCAACTACAAGAAAGTAATTAAGATAAATCTAACCACAGCCTTAAACTCTGAGATCCTGCGATCCCTCCCGCATCGATATACCAACGGGGGCTCAGGTTTCTGTCACTCCGGCAACCCCGCAATTGGCAAACGAGTACAAGATGTATTCCCCTAGGCCCATAAATGGTGAAGTATCGTGTAGTCGACGTTCACACGACACCACTAGAAGAATGACACCACAACTTAAATATCATAACATTGAATATTACTCAACCATAATTCACTACTAACATTTAGACTTCACCCATGTCCTCAAGAACCAAACGAACTACTCACGAGACATCATATGGAATATGATCAGAGGTGATATGATAATGAATAACAATCTGAACATAAACCTTGGTTCAACGGTTTCACTCAATAGCATCAATAACAAGTAGAAATCAACACTGGGAGAGTTTCCCCTATCAAACAATCAAGATCAAACCCAAATTGCTACAGCGGTGACGAGGTGCTGCGGTGGAGACGGAGGTGATGATGATGAATATGATGGTGATGGTGATGGAGATGATGTCCAGCTCGATGGCGGTGACGATGGCGTCGATTTCCCCCTCCGGGAGGGAATTTCCCCGGCGGATTCCTGCCCGCCGGAGAGCTCTTTTCTCTCTGGTGTTCTCCGCCCCGCAGAGGCGGCTGTGGCTCTTCGCGACGTACCCTCTGGAGCTTAGGTTTTCGGGACGAAGGAGTATGCGAAGAAAAGGAAGCGAGAGGGGGCTGTGGGCCCCCTCCTCACAGGGCGGCGCGGCCAGGGCAGGGCCCGCGCCGGCCTGTGAGGGGGGCCCATGGCGGCCCTCCTCAGCTCCCCCTTCTGGCTCTCTTCGTCTTCTGGAAAAATAGGAATTTTCGTGTAATTCCCGTCAATTGCTGATCTTCCGAAATATTGCATCCTGACGGTGCTTTTTTCCAGCAGAATCCTGGCTCCGGTGCGCGATCTCCAAATAATCATGAAATATACAAAATAGATGAAATAACATAAGTATCATCTCCAAATATGAAATATATCAATGAATAACAGCAAATTATGATATAAAATAGTGATGCAAATTGGACGTATCAACTCCCCTCAAGCTTAGACTTCGCTTGTCCCCAAGCGAAACTGAGCTCAGTAAACAAGACCACATGTTTATGGAGTGAAGAGTCGATAAATCAAATACGGACAAGAAGCATCATATTCATTCACACAAGACATTCTAGTAAACAACTTCCTCACATAATTCAACTTGAAACAAGTATAAGGTAATCACAAATAAAGGTGCATAAGAAATCATAGTTGGTGATGGCAAACTTTGTTCTTGGTCGAGAACAAGCTAACAGATTATACTTATCTATTGAGCAGCGCTCTCATATTAAAGCTTATGGTAAACTTGCATACTCAATCATAGTAATCATTGATGACTTTCAAAGCTATATTCATTCAGGTAAAACTTGTACTAAACAAGAAAGAATAAAAGACATGATGAAGCAAATCACAATATAATAGTTTGATCACAACAACTAAAATACTTGCTTGAGATGGAGGGAAATAGGTTTACTGACTCAACATAAAGTAAAAGACAGGCCCTTCGCAGAGGGAAGCAGGGATTAAATCATGTGCTAGAGCTTTTTCAGTTTTGAAATCATATAAAGAGAATAAAAGTAAAGTTTTGAAAGGTGTTTGTCGTTGTCAACGACTGGTAGCGGGTACTCTAACCCCCTTGCCAAACAGACCTCCAAAGAGCGGCTCCCATGAAGGACGTTATCTCTACCAAGCAAGGTAGATCATCCCTCTTCTCTTTTGTTTACACATGTATTTTAGTTTATTTAAGGATGACACTCCCCCCAACCTTTGCTTACACAAGCCATGGCTAACCGAATCCTCGGGTGCCTTCCAACAATCTCATACCATGGAGGAGTGTCTATTGCAAAATTAAGTTGCTTACTGGTGAATCAGAACAAAACACGTGAAGAGAATTATTAATGAAAGTTGATTAATTGGGGCTGGGAACCCCGTTGCCAGCTCTTATTGCAAAATTATAGGATAAGTGGATGAAGCCACTAGTCCATTAGTGGAGGCTGCCTAACAAGACCGAAAGATAAAACACCACATACTTCCTCATGAGCTATAAAACATTGATACAAATAAGAAGTAATAAATTTTGAATTGTTTAAAGGTAGCACATGAAGTATTTACTTGGAATGGCAGAAAATACCATGCAGTAGGTAGATATGGTGGACACAAATGGCAAAGGTTTGGGTTCAGGTTTGGATGCACGAGAAGCATTCCCTCTCAGTACAGGTCTTTGGCTAGCAAGGTTAATTAGCAAGCATAAGAATTGAGGGAAACAAGCAAATATACATGTGATAGACATAATCATGCATCTTTCTTGTAAGCACAAACAACTTTAACTTTAGAATAATAAGCTATGAGCTAACAAGAAAGGAAGACAATGAAACAACTATATGTATTTCTCTTTTCTACTTAAACCTCAAGGTGTTGTTGCTATTGACCAATGCTAAGTTTGCCAAAACCAAATAGATTTACTCAATGCTCCCAAAGTGGTACCAATACTAAAATCAAGATCAATCACATAGTAGAAATTGCAAACTAAAATAAGGTGTGCAATATGTAAATGATAAGACTTCTCATTAATATTTCATAACGATAACTCACACCAAGGGATACATAGACAAACTAAAGGAGAGATACTTCCACACCGCAACCCATCTTATACGATAACCTCCCTACTCATGATATGACACTACTTGATAGTAAAAAGTAAAAGGTAGTGATGATGTGATACCGCGGCACTCCCCAAGCTTGGAACAAACCAAGGGGATGCCAATACCGATGATGAATTACTCCTTTGGCGACGGTGGTGATGAATTCCCGTCTTCGGACTTCCAAGATAGAGGCTCTCCATCAACAAATGACATCTTGGTCTCGGGAATCCTCGAAACTAGCAGCATGGCTTATGTGTTTAAACCTGTTTTCATACTCACAGTTCTGATTATGAACGTCATAGAGTTGAGCTTGGAGTTTGTTGGTGGTGTCGTGAAGTGAGAGGATGTCGCCCCATAGCTTTGCAGCTTTCCTTCTCGTGTTCAAGCAATGAGTTCGGACACAATCTTGTGGAAGATATCCACTTCACGCTCGGCCATCTTCTTGTAATTGAAGACCTCTTGTTCTAGCTTCTCCATCCCGTCTTCCAAGCTTCCTTCTCCTTTGGGACCCTGAACATCTTTGATCTGCAGCTCCCCATCAACAAGCAGCAACTCCTTGGGATGCATCCTCAGCTCGTCCATGTACAAATTGCCAAAGTCCTTGTGGGAGCTGTCCTTCGGAGTTCCTGACGAAGACATGGCACCTCTAGATCCGAAGCAAATCCTGGCAGAAACAGCTCAAAACAAAACACGTCGAGAAAACGATATACGGACCTCCAGGGGTCCGGGGGATTATATAGCAAAAATTTTCTGAACAAACGGAAAGTACCAGGTCGAACCAGAGTCGGAAAGAGGCGACGAGGCGGTGTCCTCATAGGGCGGCGCGGCCAGGCTGGGGCCCGCGCCGGCCTATGGGGACACGCCCTCGTGCGTCTCCTCCACTCCGTTTCGATCTCGTAATTTTTCATATTTTCCAAAAACAGCAAAAACATTGTTCGGAAAGTAAATCGCGAACTTTTTATTACTCGTGTCGTTACCTATTCAAAGTCGAGTTCCGCGGACTCGTCAAATTGACCTTTGATGAAAGCCTCCGTGTTTCCACTCGAATAATATCAACATCAACATTATAAGAATCACCCGAGATATAATGCTTGAGTCTTTGTCCATTCACCACTTGCGTGGCGTTGCCTTGGAGAGAACTAATTTTAATTGCTCCCGAACGATACACCTCCTCAACAACATATGGTCCTTCCCATTTCGAGAGTAATTTCCCCGCAAAGAATCCGAGACGAGACCGATACAATAGGACTTTATCCCCAATATTAAACTCTCTTTTGATAATCCTTCTATCATGCCATTTCTTAACTTTCTCTTTAAAGAGTTTAGCGTTTTCATAAGCTTCACTTCTCCATTCATCTAGAGAACTTAATTGCAAGCAACCTCTTATTACCGGCTAGTTTAGGATCTTTATTTAATTCTCTAACAGTCCCAATAAGCTTTGTGCTCTAGTTCCAAAGGTAAATGACAAGCTTTTCCATAAACCATTTTATAAGGTGACATTCCCATGGGGTTTTTATAAGCAGTTCTATAAGCCCATAGTGCTTCCTTCAATTTACTAGCCCAATTCTTTCTAGTTTTATTAACGGTCTTTCCCAAAATAGATTTAATCTCTCTATTTGATAATTCTACTTGACCACTAGTTTGAGGGTGATAAGCGGAAGCAATTCTATGATTAATACCATACCTAGCAAGAGTTTTTCTAAAACCTCCATGAATAAAATGAGAACCTCCATCAGTCATAATATATCTAGGAACTCCAAATCTAGGAAAAATAATGTCTAAAAGCATTCTTAAAGAGGTCTCACCATCAACACTTTTTGTAGGTATGGCTTCCACCCATTTAGTAACATAATCAACAGCAACAAGTATATGAGTGTTACCTTCGAAGAGGGAAAAGGTCCCATGAAGTCAAATCCCCAACAATCAAACGGTTCAATAACAAGAGTATAATTCATAGGCATTTCATTGCGTCCGGAGATATTACCAACCCTTTGACATTCATCACAAGATAAAATAAACTTCCTTGCATCTTTGAAGAGAGTTGGCCAATAAAATCCTGATTGTAGAACCTTTTGCGCGGTTCTATCTCCGCGTGATGTTCTCCATAAGCACTACCATGACATTTACTCAATATCTCTTGTTGTTCATATTCGAGGAACACATCTTCGCAAGAATACCATCCACTCCTTCTTTATATAAGTGTGGGTCATCACAAAAATAATGCCTCAAGTCATAAAAGAATTTCCTCCTCTGCTGAGCTAAAAAGGTTGGAGGCAAGTACTTGGAAACAATAAAGTTAGCATAATCAACATACCAAGGACTGCCTCGCGAGCTCACCTTTATTACAGCCAATTGTTCATTTGGAAAACTATCATTAACAGGAACAGGATCATAAGCAATATTTTCCAATCTAGACAAATTATCAGCGACAGGATTATCAGCACCTTTCCTATCTATAATATGTAAATCAAATTCTTGCAAAAGAAGTACCCATCTAATAAGCCTTGGCTTAGCATCTTTCTTTGTCATAAGGTATCTAATTGCAAGCATGATCAAGTATGAATCGTGACTTTTGAATCAACAATATAGGATCTAAACTTGTCACAAGCAAAGACTACAGCCTAATAATTCTTTTCGCTTGTAGCATAATTTCTTTGAGCAAGCATCAAGAGTTTTACTAGCATAATGAATAACATTCAGTTTTTTATCTACTCGCTGTCCAAGAACAGCCGCCTACAACAAAATCACTAGCATCACACATAATTTCAAAAGGCAAATTCCAATCGTGAGGTTCAACTACAGGAGCAGCTTGTTAAGGCTTTCTTTAGAGTTTCAAAAGCTTCCTTACAATCATCATCAAAAACAAAAGGTACATCTTTTTGAAGAAGATTAGTAAGAGGCTTTGAAATCTTGGAGAAATATTTAATAAATCTCCTATAAAACCCAGCATGACCAAGAACACTACAAATACCTTTAACATCCCTTGGATAGGGCATCTTCTTAGTTGCTTCAACTTTAGCTCTATCAACTTCAATACCTCTGATACGTCTCCGACGTATCGATAATTTCTTATGTTCCATGCCACATTATTGATGATATCTACATGTTTTATGCACACTTTATGTCATATTCGTGCATTTTCTGGAACTAACCTATTAATAAGATGCCGAAGAGCCGCTTGTTGTTTCTGCTGTTTTTGGTTTCAGAAATCCTAGTAACAAAATATTCTCGGAATTGGACGAAATCAACGCACAGGGTCCTATTTTGCCACGAAGCTTCCAGAAGACCGAAGAGGAGTCGAAGTGGGGCCACGAGGCGCCGCCACCATAGGGCGGCGCGGCCCGTGCCCTGGCCGCGCCGACCTATGGTGTGGGGCCCTCGTGTGGCCCCCCACGTTGCCCTTCCGCCTACTTAAAGCCTCCGTTGCGAAACCCCCAGTACCGAGAGCCACGATACGGAAAACCTTCCAGAGACACCGCCGCCGCCAATCCCATCTAGGGGGATTCTGGAGATCTCCTCCGCACTCGCCGGGAGAGGGGATTCATCTCCCGGAGGACTCTTCACCGCCATGGTCGCCTCCGGAGTGATGAGTGAGTAGTTCACCCCCGGACTATGGGTCCATAGCGGTAGCTAGATGGTTGT
>NC_061510.1:354508574-354528757 GCF_022539505.1 Lolium rigidum | reverse complement strand
AAACCAACATGAAGTTGATCCTAGGAACATCCCGTTTAGGACTTGCGAACGCCACCCTACGTGCCACAGGATCCTCCCCCCTTTGTAAGGCCAAACTATTGCAGTATATTAAACTAATCCTTGTAGAACAAGGAGCAATCGTAACGGATCAGATCTACTAAATAATGATCAAGCGGGGTGCCGCCCCCACACCCGGGATAGGCGTGAGGACGGCTAGATATGCAAGGGTTGCACTACGTAAGCATGCTTAAACGAAGAACAATGCTAACCCTAACACATCTAATGATAACTACGTTGCTCGCCATCAAAAGCGCTTCAAGACGAGCAACGCATGAACAACGTGGGCTTGTGCTGCCTAGATCGCAAGATGCGATCTAGGCAGCATGTCGCTTACCCGATAGAAACCCTCGAGACGAAGGAGTTGGCGATGCGCCGAGATTGGTTTGTTTTTGGGGTTGAACGTGAGTTGTTGTTTATTCCATAAACCCTAGGTACATATTTATAGTCCAGGGGACTTTCTAATGTGGATGTGCACTAAACCGTGCACGAGATAAACTCTAACTTCTAAATCGATACATAATTTATTCTACTAAGATACACGGGCTAACCAGCCCAACTTCTCCGTGCGAGGCCGCTTCATAGATCTTTCATATGTAATCTTCTAAGCCCATCTTGATCGCGGCCCACCTCCCGATTTAGCCAAAATCTCGGTGATAACACATGCCCCCTCGGTTTTGGTAATGGTAATTTCAAAACCACTCGTTTTTTCCCCGCAGGGGTCATATCACTGCAGAAGCAGAACCGTCGCAGCATGCCTCATCATGACGACTTGCCTTCCCAACTTCTCTCGCACGATTTGACAAGCTTTTGGCACCATGTCCTCGAGAACCGCTCGGAAATTAAAAACCCCCACCTCCTTTTATTTAGCCGCAGCGAACAGCTCTCTTCTTTTCCCCTTCCGCAATGGCACCCAAAAAACCCTCCTCTCGCAACCATGTCCTCTTCCTCTTCCTCTTCCTCTTCGTCGGATCCTTCCCACGTGTCCTCTCCAATCCGAGAGTCGACGCCCTCGTGGGGGACGCAAGCGGCGTACGACATCCTTGCCCCGACAAAGTGGGACAAAGAGGACCATGACTCCTCCGTCCGGTCCGAGGATGACAAATCCCAGCACCGACGGGGAGAAGCGATCTCCGCTTCCTTGCCGGCGAGGAAGCGGTGGTGGAGAGCGAAGACGACCGCCTCTCCCGGGCGGACTTCACCACCTCCGAGGAGGTGAAGGAAGAGGAAGAGGAGGAAGAGGATGAAGACGGCTCCTCCGATGAGCCGCCGGCCAAACGCCGCCACCTCCGGCCCGGAACTTCAGCGACGTCGACAGCGGACGACGACGCCGACGAAGAGGACGAAGACGACGAGGGTCCTATCGGCGGCCGCCGGAGCAGCCGACGACGAGCCGGCGGGGAGTAGCACCGGCGGTGGCGACGACGGACGACGACGACGACGAGGGCAGCAGCGGCCCCTAGATAGGGTCTCTAGCATAGGACTAGCAGTAGCAGCACGGGGCAATGTATCCCCCTCGGTCTTCTCTTTTGAGGGCAATCAGCTCTTCTCTCGTAAGAAATCTGGCTCATCAATGAAGAAATTCCCCAACTCGATTTTGCCGATTCCATTTATGATAATTTAGCCGATTGTCTTCCCTCCCGATTCTCGCCGATTGCTACACTAGACCATGCCCAACAAGCCGATGGCATCGCGCCGGCCTCCCACACTAGATTTTGAGATAGATCCATCTAGACCCAAACTCCTTGCCGCACAAGTCCAAGCCTTATTCGCGCGAATCCACAGATCTCATTCAAGATGACATGTTGGACCTAGCGGCAAACCTCCCGAAATAATGTCGGTCTCCTCTTCCTTATTCTCTCCGAATTCTGCTCGTTCAGCTCCGACAGCCTTCCCTCTACAATAAATACCGTCTTTGAACGAGCCGACACGAAGAGCGGGCCCACCTTGACAGTAGTTGGTTAGACCTCGAGGGCGAGCTGCCCCCGAGCCTTAGCCACGGCGAGGGTAAAGGATGGATCATCACCATTTAGATTTCGGGGCGGGCCCAACCCTCGTCCAAGAGAATTACCCCGCAGGCCACCGACCGATTACCTCCCTTCCGTTGAGGGTCCATACAGACCGATCCAAGCAAGCTATGATAATTTTGCAACATAGGCACCGCTCTTCGTGTAACTTGCGGTAGCAGAGTTCCGGCCGATCCCAACGAGATCGGCTCCCCGAGCAGCAGACCTTCAAAGTGAGCTGCCCCCCGGGCCTTCAAGGTAAGAATAGCGGCGAGCTGATTACGTCAATCATCCTTGGTTTCTAACTCACAACGCCGTATCAACCGATGTAGAACAAATCGGCTCTTTTAGAATGAGGGAATTCCAGTACGAGCCGCCCTCCCCCGAGCTTCTTTAGTCCAAACCTTGCGCCTTGGAGGGAACTACCCCCTCTGCTCTTAAGTCAATGCCTGCTGCTATTTTTTTATTTTTCCGGCCGACTTGTATATCGGCCCCCCATGTTCCAACACCCATCAACAGAAGATGAAATGGTTCTGTTGCACACCCTCGTACTTTATATACCTGGGTGCCCTCCCGAGCCGATTCTCGTCAAGAGAATTGATGGTATCGGCTCTGTTGGATAACATGTTGAACCCAGGCAGAATGGTGGGTGAGGATATTCCCGGCCGATTACTGGAATCGGCCTCCACGTTGTTTGCTCAGTGAAGGTCTTGTAATGCTCCTCCACAGATCCCTGGGGCCGATCACAAGGATCAGCCTCGCCGACTTGCACACTACATGGTCAGGCCAGTGGATAAAACTAGCTTAACCCTTCCCTTCGTTACATCGATGCGCTCGCAGCCGTCCAATTTGATGCCTGAGAGGGGTTCTTGGCCTGCCGCTTCCCATGCATTCATGCCAGCCGTTGAGACTTCAGCCGAGTCGTCGGCTTGGACGACCTCCACCTCATCACCATCCCACCGTATTATGCATTGGTGCATCGTGGAAGGAATGCAGCAGCTTGGCGTGGATCCAATCTCTTCCCAGCAGAAACAAGCATAGCTGCTCGTGCTATCAACGATAAAGAACGCCGTAGGGATGGTTTTCCTTCCTACGGTCGGATCCACGTTCGGAACTCCCCGTGCTTCGGATGCTTGGCCGTTGAAATCGCTCAACGTTACATTGGTCTTGATTAGATCCGAACTCGAGCGTCCCAACCGACGTAGCATAGAGTATGGCATGATGTTAACTCGCCGCTCCGGTGTCTACCAAGCATCCCGTTTACAGGCCTCCCATCAATATACCCTCGTAAGTACAGGGCCTTCGGATGCCCGTAGCTCCCGTCTCGTGGCTTCTCAAAGATAACCGGCCGTGGGCCGCAGATCAAGTTGTGCCACGGAGGTCTCGTCTAATCCTCGGGGCATTGAACTCCGAAGGGAGGATGAACACCATATTTGTGCCAGCCGATGTTTCATCATCGGCTTTTCTCTGTTTGGGGCGCCACTCTTTTCTTTGTGGCTGACCTTCCTCGTCCAGTGGTTCGCAGGATTTTGGCGGCCAAATCAGGCCGTGCTTTCCTTAGCGTGCGCAGGTATAATCTTTCGCTTTCTTCCAACTCACGCGGACGCTGGACTTTTTGCTCCCGGGAACGGCCGAGCCCATCAGGGCACCATCTGGGCTGATGGTATTTGTATTCTTCGCCACCGTCCTCCAGCTCCTCGAGCCCTTCCATCTGAGGGGACTCAGCACGCTTGTTCCGATGCGGGAAAGGCCCTAGCCGGCTGACCACAGACACGTTAGCGGCACCCTTCTTCCCTTGTTTGCACTCCGGGCAGTCCTCGATCGTTGGCAATCGGCTCATCCCTGAGTCCCAGCAATGTTTGAAGAACGGGCACTCCCAGTGCTTATCCATGTCACTCCGTCCCCTTGGCCTCCCTTCGGCGCGACGACCGTACCCGTTGTTGCTTCTACCATGTTGGCGGTACCTTCCGACCTCGGCATCAGACCAGACATTCCCCTCCTCGCCAGCGCCGTAGCGCCGACGTCGGTCTTGGTGTTGCTCGTATTTGCCGAGAGGGTGCTTAGAGTGTGGGCGTTGATACCGCATGCTTCTTATTCCCTCCCTTGCCAGGTACCGCATGTCCTCACCTCGGGGTTGGCCGCACGGATCGGCCCCTTCTTCATCCCTGCCACGGGAGTGGCTGCTTTCTGTTTCCTCTTTGCCGTGGTAGCTTGCAGCTCTTGCCACATTGACACCAAAGGAACACCTTGGCCGATTTATGGGGTGGCTGAGATCCACCGTGTCGACACCGGGCCCCGGGCGTGGGTTCGTACCAAGCCTGATATCACGCGGCCGGGTCTCCTCAGCGGAGCCGATGAGTTCGGCTCCAAGGGTTTCCTTGATCCCGTCATGTTCCCTTCTGAGCCCCTTGGGTAGATCCCCATGCTTCAGAGACTTGGTGCGCTCCTTCAACGGGGTGGAGAGATCTCTCTCCTCAAGCGCGCCTTCGGGCGTGGAGCCCCTCCCCCTGACGTCATGGGGGTGGGTTCGGTGGGAGGAGCCGAAGAGTGCGGCTTCGAGGATGGCTTTGATCTCGTCGCATGTGACCGGCGTGCCGTCCGCCATCTCAGATGTAGATGGCGATGTGGTCGATGTAGACGATCGTCCCACCGGGCGTGCCAGAATGTGTTGACTGCCAAAACCCACCGGCGGGCAGCGGCCTTGTCAACACCGTAGAGCCGGGGGAGCCTAGAGCTGCGGCTGGCTGAGACCCCTCCGAGCGACGGCCCGCAATGCTCTTCTGGTCACACGCGGCGTTGCGAAGTGCAGGGCGTGCCACCTGACCTATACCCGGTCGGGAAGGTGATGAGATTGCCTCGCTTAGTTTCCTGCAGGGCATACATGTAAACGTTAAATACGAGCCTCGATCGGCTCTCGAGTTATCCCGTGAATCGGCTCAAAGAGCCGATCCACCCATGATCCGTACGGGGTGTACGAATACTTGGTGGTCCTGCTTGATCAAGATGAAGCTAATGAGATCTACGACGATTTAGGGTTTTCACCACATAATCGGATCATCCTACTCCGAGTTGGGCCGGATGGCCACGCACGGTGCTCGTAAGCCGATCCTAAACAAGGCCGGAAAACCAACATGAAGTTGATCCTAGGAACATCCCGTTTAGGACTTGCGAACGCCACCCTACGTGCCACAGGATCCTCCCCCTTTGTAAGGCCAAACTATTGCGGATATTAAACTAATCCTTGTAGAACAAGGAGCAATCGTAACGGATCAGATCTACTAAATAATGATCAAGCGGGTGCCGCCCCCACACCCGGGATAGGCGTGAGGACGGCTAGATATGCAAGGGTTGCACTACGTAAGCATGCTTAAACGAAGAACAATGCTAACCCTAACACATCTAATGATAACTACGTTGCTCGCCATCAAAAGCGCTTCAAGTACGAGCAATGCATGAACAACGTGGGGCTTAGTGCTGCCTAGATCGCAAGATGCGATCTAGGCAGCATGTCGCTTACCCGATAGAAACCCTCGAGACGAAGGAGTTGGCGATGCGCCGAGATTGGTTTGTTTTTGGGGTTGAACGTGAGTTGTTGTTTATTCCATAAACCCTAGGTACATATTTATAGTCCAGGGGACTTTCTAATGTGGATGTGCACTAAACCGTGCACGAGATAAACTCTAACTTCTAAATCGATACATAATTTATTCTACTAAGATACACGGGCTAACTAGCCCAACTTCTCCGTGCGAGGCCGCTTCATAGATCTTTCATATGTAATCTTCTAAGCCCATCTTGATCGCGGCCCACCTCCTGATTTAGCCAAAATCTGGTGATAACAGTACCAGCATTTGAAGCTTGTGGTGGTGAAACAAGTTTACTTATCACAGATGGTGAATCAAGAGCAGCAGAGGTACTCAGAGTTGTACCTTTTCTTGTAGTGGATGGTAACATGGCGACTTTAGTATCGCGAGGTTTACCCATGATGGAGAATTTGCAGCGAACAATATCAATCCAAGTGAACTTGCAAATAAAGCTATGCTCCCCGGCAACGGCGCCGTGAAAATAGTCTTGATGACCCACAAGTATAGGGGATCGCAACAGTCTTCGAGGGAAGTAAAACCCAATTTATTGATTCGACACAAGGGGAGCCAAAGAATATTTGTAAGCCTTAACGAGCGGAGTTGTCAATTCAGCTGCACCTGGAAACGAGACTTGCTCGCAAGAGTTTATCAGTAGTAACAGTTTTATAGCAGTAGCAGTAGTGAAATATCAGCAGCAGTGTAACAAAGACAGCAATAGTGATTATAGTAAACAACAGGACTAAAATACTGTAGGCACAGGGATGGATGAACGAGCGTTGCATGGATGAGAGAAACTCATGTAACAATCGAGGTAGGGCATTTGCAGATAGTAATAAAACGGTATCCAAGTACTAATCAATCAATAGGCATGTGTTCCATATATAGTCGTACGTGCTCGCAATGAGAAACTTGCACAACATGTTTTGTCTTACCAGCCGGTGGCAGCCGGGCCTCTAGGGAATCTACTGGAAATTAAGGTAATCCTTTTAATAGAGCACCGGAGCAAAGCATTAACACTCCGTGAACACATGTGATCCTCATATCACCGCCTTCCCCTCCGGTTGTCCCAATTTCTGTCACTTTGGGGCCTCGGGTTCCGGACAACAATACGTGTATACAACTTGCAGGTAAAATCATAAAGCAATGAATATCATCATGAATTGATAACATGTTCAGATCTGAGATCATGGCACTCGGGCCCTAGTGACAAGCATTAAGCATAACAAGTTGCAACAATATCATAAAAGTACCAATTACGGACACTAGCCACTATGCTCTAACAATCTTATGCTATTACATGACCAATCTCATCCAATCCCTATCATCCCCTTCAGCCTACAGCGGGGGAATTACTCACACATGGATAGGGGAAACATGGCTGGTCGATGGAGAGGCGTCGGTGGTGATGATGGCGATGATCTCCTCTAATTCCCCATCCCGGCGGAGTGCCAGAACGGAGTTTTTGGTCCCGAGACGGAGTTTCGCGATGGCGGCGGTGTTCTGGATGTCTTCTGGCGATTTCGTCTAACCCCCGTGTGTTTTTAGGTCGAAACCTTTAAGTAGTCGGAAGGGAGGCACCTGGGGCTACCCGAGGCGCCTCCACCATAGGCTGGCGCGGCCCAGGGGCCTGCCGCGCCGCCTGGTGGGGTGGCTGCCTCGTGGCCCCCCTCCTTCTGGTCTTCTGGCTCCGTTATTCTTCTGTGAAAATAGGCCCATTGGAGTTAATCCCGGGATTTTCCTGAAAGTTGAGTTTCTGCACAAAAACCAGACACCAGGGCAATTCTGCTGAAAACAGCGTTAGTCCGTGTTAGTTGTATCCAAAATACACAAATTAGAGGCAAAATAATAGCAAAAGTGTTCGGGAAAGTAGATACGTTTTGGACGTATCAACATTCTTGTGCATAATTGAGTCTCTCTTTATAATCAATGATATAACAATTATTGCTGAAATTTTATGTGCAATAATCAAGGATAGAAGAGACATAATCTTTAAGGTCATGACAAGCAACACAAGTTTCATAATTTTTAGACATGAAGGATTCTATTTTAGAGGCTCCCATAAATAAGACAAATTGTTCTACTTCTTCGAATCCAAGATGAATATAGTTATTCCAATGATAGTTCGAAATTAAAACTTCTTCACTAAAGCCACATTGGAATTTAAGATGTTTAGTATCCTGTTTAGAGCAACAATGGCGTTTAAGACAAATTTTAGCAATTGTATCCAACTTTTTTAACGTGTCCCCCATGACTTTGCCCTTATATGATTCTCTATACTTCATAAATATTTCTACAAGTTTCATCTAAAGGTATAATTGTTGCACCCCCATGGGGCATGGAGAGGCCATCCACGATAGGCCACCAGGCGCGCAAGGTCTGGGCGCTCGCTCGCATCTCCTCTCCGCTGGGTCCACGTGGCAGCTGGTTATTGGCCCAGCCAAAAAATCTCCATCCACGCAAGGCCAAAGCCAATCCTATCCCGTTCCATTCGCCTTCTCCCCAATCCCCTCCTCCTCGGCCGCCGCCACGGCTGCTCGTCACGTTTGCCCGGCCGCCAACCTCCTCTCCGCCCATCCTTCTCGCCACCGACGACTGCGGCTGGCGCTGCATCGCGTGGGGATTGGGGGTGGTGCTCAGCAGGAGAAGTGCGAGGCGCCGCCTTACCTCGTCGTCCTCCCGATCCCAGCGCCTGGGCGCCAACCTCCTCTCCTCCCCTGCTTCTCGCCGCCGGCGACTACGGCCGCCGCTACACCGCGTGGGGATTGGGGGAGGTGCTTGATACGTCTCAAACGTATCTATAATTTCGTATGTTCCATGCTAGTTTTATGACAATACTCACATGTTTTATACACACTTTACATCATTTATACGCATTTTCCGGCACTAACCTATTAACGAGATGCCGAAGCGCCAGTTCCTGTTTTGTGCTGTTTTTGGTTTCAGAAATCCTACACAGGAAATATTCTCGGAATTGGACAAAACGAACGCCCAGGGTCTTATTTTTCCACGGAGCTTCCAGAAGACCGAAGAGGATACGAAGTGGGGCCACGAGGCGCCCAGACCATAGGGCGGCGCGGCCAAGGAGGGCCCCGCGCCGGCCTATGGTGTGGGGCCCCCGTGCCTCCTCCGACTCTGCCCATCCGCCTACTTAAACTCTCCGCCGCGAAAACCCTATTTCCGAGAGCCACGATACGGAAAAAGTTCCAGAGACGCCGCCACCGCCAATCCCATCTCGGGGGATTCAGGAGATCGCCTCCGGCACCCTGCCGGAGAGGGGAATCATCACCCGGAGAACTCTACATCACCATGATCGCCTCCAGACTGATGTGTGAGTAGTTCATCCTTGGACTATGGGTCCATAGCAGTAGCTAGATGGTTGTCTTCTCCTAATTGTGCTATCATGTTAGATCTGGTGAGCTTCCTATCATGACCAAGATCGTCTATTTGTAATGCTACATGTTGTGTTTGTTGGGATCCGATGAATATGGAATACTATGTCAAGTTGATTATTGATCTATCATATATGTGTTGTTTATGATCTTGCATGCTCTCCGTTGCTAGTAGAGGCTCTGGCCAAGTTGATACTTGTGACTCCAAGAGGGAGTATTTATGCTCGATAGTGGGTTCATGCCTTCATTGAATCTAGGACAGTGACAGAAAGTTCTAAGGTTGTGGATGTGCTGTTGCCACTAGGGATAAACCATCAATGCTTTGTCTAAGGATATTTTTGTTGATTACATTACGCACCATACTTAATGCAATTGTCTGTTGTTTGCAACTTAATACTGGAAGGGGTGCGGATGCTAACCCGAAGGTGGACTTTTTAGGCATAGATGCATGCTGGATAGCGGTCTATGTACTTTGCCGTAATGCCCTAAGTAAATCTCATATTAGTCATCATGATATGTATGTGCATTGTTATGCCCTCTCTATTTGTCAATTTCCCAACTGTAATTTGTTCACCCAACATGCTATTTATCTTATTGGAGAGACACCACTAGTGAACTGTGGACCCCGGTCCATTCTTTTACATCCGAAATACAATCAACTACAAACTCTGTTCTCTGTTGTTCTTCACAAGCAAACATCATTCTCCACACCATACGTTTAATCCTTTGTTTACAGCAAGCCGGTGAGATTGACAACCTCACTGTTAAGTTGGGGCAAAGTATTTTGGTTGTGTTGTGCAGGTTCCACGTTGGCGCCGGAATCCCTGGTGTTGCGCCGCACTACACTCCTTCACCAACAACCTTCACGTGGCCTTCATCTCCTACTGGTTCGATAAACCTTGGTTTCATACTGAGGGAAACTTGCTGCTGTACGCATCACACCTTCCACTTGGGGTTCCCAACGGACGTGTGCTTCACGCGTTATCAGTGCTCAGCAGGATAAGCGCGAGGCGCCTCCTCACCTCGTCGTCCTCCCGATCCCAGCGCCCCCGGAGCTCAGTCTCCGACGAGCGCGAGGGGAGGAGGCCGCCGCCAACGAGAAGGCTGGGATGGAGATGGTGGCATAGGAGGAGAAGATGCAGGGAGGCGCAAACGAGCAGGGGAGGGTCACAAGTGCGGCAAGAGGAAGCTAGGGTTTTAGCCGTGGCGTATTTCTTCCGTGGTGACCTCACGTGACCTCTCCCCATGACTGAGCACCATCCCCAGGTACAGTGGTCTTCCTTACCTTGGCTTCCCACCCCTTCCTTAAATATCTCTTCGTTACTCCATCACTGATTTGCAGCATTTGTCTCTACTACTGTGAGGCTACATGTGTGCACATGTGGTCTTTGTGCAAATGTCCATGGATAAATACTGCTCTAAGAAGATGTTGCTGTTTGTGCATTTATTGTGTTTGATAGGGCTTGTTTTGCATTATGGATGTTTATAAAAGTTTGGTGACTATAAATGAAATGAAATAGAGATTGAGTAGTCATATCCTGGATGCCACCACCGTCAAGATCAAGATCAGGTGTTTGGGGCTGAACCTCGGCGTTGTTGATCTGCTGGTTCATCTCCCTCTCTCTGTTTTCATGTGTGTGTTGGCTGACAATCCTCTTCTTCCTTCAGTAGCTCAGAAAGTAGTATGGCCATGTGCTAAACTTATTTCTTGAATTTTGCTTCAAATATTGTATGACCTGTGATTGTTTCAATTTGGTCATGCTTGCTTTGTATTATGGACTCATGGCAAAAAATTATATATGGACATTTGCATGTATTATTTACTGAATAAATATCCCTTTAGCTCCATATGAAAGCTATGAATGTCAAAATTGCTCCAGTAAGTTTTTCTTCATCAATGGTGCTTCTAGTTGGTGCACAAACAACCGTGTTGGTTGTGGTCTCTGCTCTCTAGTTGAGGTATCTCTCTTGGTCATAATGAGGTCATTACTTAATCTATATTGAGTTTAAAATTTCTTCTTGATCTACCACATCAAGTAAATTCATGATCTTTTTTGTAGCTATATATCCCAAAGTTTTGTTCTCATATTAGTTTCCAAGTAGTTGTATTTCTGTTTGTCAGAACTAAAGATGTAATCTCAAGTTCAGGCAAATGGCATATCAGAGACGATGATCTGGAAGGAAGGTAGAATTGGACATGGCATCTCGATTCTTTGCATACTATTTTATGAATAATTGTACTAATTGGATCTGATCACCTAATGTTTTTCTTGAAAGGTGTAGATGGAAAATATGCCAGAAACAATCAAGGCATGGGATAGGATTAAAGAGCAAGTGAAGAAATATATAAGCCTACCCATTCTGAACTGAACTTGGCACATGACAATTTTTTTTATCAGAGAAAAGATTCTCCTTTATCAAAGGTCTGTGGTAGTATTTTGAATGTAACTGACTTACTGCGGAGTTCATAATATTTGGATAACTTCTGAATGCTTATTTTATCAACTAAATAGGAGGTTGCAAAGATCATATTTAGAATGTAGCGAGACATATTGACGAGTTAACGGTGTGAAATTCTTCTTATGCTGGTATCTCGTTTGCATGTGCTATCAATTATTCCCTTTTCATATTTCTTTTATTACTTGGGTTCCCACTTCCTATCCTTTCCACATACACATGTCATATCGTGATACATCTGTCAATGCTTCATATCTATTATTATGTTTTCTCATTTTTATAATCCATATTTACTGCATGCCTATGTTGTTACATTGTGCCCATATGTTCAAAGTTCAAACAAGAGGACAACCTATTTACACTTTCATATGATTTATTAACATAGAATAATTATATCTGGTTCTTTTATTTTAAAAACAGGATACTCAAATGAAGCCTATCCAGTTGCTTGTATTTATTTAACATAATGGATGTTATTTAACTCGGTGATCATTGATGTGGAATATCTTCATGCTATTTTTGATGGTTCTCATGTCGAGTGTTGTATGGTCAGCTCCCCTTACTTTTTGTATGTACAATAGTTTTCCTTCCTACAATTCTTGACTTTACTATAGTTCAATCTGCATGGGGCCCTCAGCGGTACAGGGTTTTGGCTCATTTTATGATGCCCCCATCCTCTAGAATACAGAACCAGAGATATGGAGTTGTAAGCTTTGTTCATTGATTTTTTCCAGTATCAAGGCCTTAAGCCTTTCTTCATGTTTGTAATTTTCCTATCCAATGCAAATTAGCTTACCTGATAGAATTTCAATACTCTTGGCTGAATAACAAACTCTTCTCGGTGTGAGGGATTCATGGGCACAAATAGTTTTGGTATAGTTCAGAGCGCTGCCGGCACAAGAAGTCCAGGTTATGTTCTAATTGGCTAACAATGGTGATTGCCTTAAAATAAGATTGAGGACATTATTGATAGAAGCTTCTAGGAGTTTTAGCTTATTTTTGGTATATAATGGCCCTGTAGTAATTTCTCGCTTCTGAGTTTATTAGCATGTTTATAATTCTTCAATCCTGGATTTCTTTTATTGTTGATCTCAGCTTTATCATTCCATCCTTCCGGCTGAATGATTCCCAGTGATTGATCATGCTCAGTGTTCAGAATCCAAACATGCTGAGTTAGTCCAGAAAAATAGGCAAGCCACCCAGTCTGAACTAAATTTTTTATTAGGATCATTCTCTTTTCAATAATTGTTTGATGTTACCATGGAGATTATGCTGGTATTTAATTTATCTTTATACAAAACGCATCTATGTGTGAAGGCAATGCGCGCATGATTCTTAGACCAATAATAACATGTAGACATTTGGATCATGGGTTACATTGCTACATGCTGGCCAATTATTTCAAACTTTGCTTATGTACTTTGGTGTATAAACTGAAAGGAGAAGTATTTGGTTAGTAAACTTGATGATATTTAAATAATGTGGGTATTGGTCAATTAGCTGAGAACAAGGAGCAAGTATTATCAAGTTGTGCAAAGTCGGCTACCAAGACTCAAGATGATGTTTCATTCTTATCATCTAGCATATCATACCCACAAGAAATATGCTGATTAATCAGTTATTCGATAACTTAGATGGACTTGCATATAGAATCATTATTTATCTATAATGACTTCCTTTACAATGATCTGGCTCAAACTAGACTACAATTTCTTTGGTTTACAATGATCTTGACATTAATACAGAGCGTTTTATAAAACATTGATTAGTGTGACAGGCGGGCCAGCGTGCCAAGGCGCGCCCCTAAATTTGTCCAAGGCGGCCAAAACCAGAGACTGCCAATTACAATTTTTTACTTCCGTTTTGATACTATAGTCCACATGCTACAATGCTTTCTAATATAGTTTGTCCAAACGGATTCCATTCTACGTTCCATCTCAATTAAGAATTTTTCTAGGCAGTGCAAAATGAGACGGAGTATTTGTTTTATATTGTAGTTATCTTGGTAATTTGTTTCGCCTGTCCTTCCTCTTCGGCGGTCTGCATGAGAAGCGGGTGGTTGCTGCAGCCGAGCTTGCATGGAACATCTGTCCAGTCCAGCTACAAGATGAAGTACCCAGCTTCCGGTTATTATTTCTTGGTTTTGCTTAGAAAATTAACTACTTTATTAGGGGAATATTTAGTATTGGATTTCTTCTTGCTCATGCAAATTGATTGCTCGAAATTTTCAGCCTTGAACGTAGAAACCTATCACCGTTAATTGAGTGCCACGCGTGAGCGCATACGCTTTCTTGAGGACAATATGATTCTCACTTAACATCTTTGTTGACTGAAATGTCGATCTAAGACTGTGTTTGCCGTCTCTATTGCAGGAAAATTAACTACTTTATTAGGAGATCATTGCAGGAAGGTTAATAGAGTTTGAATTTATAAGGACATCTATAAGAGCCTAGCAGATGCACTTCATATGATGTTCATAGCTAATGTTGCTAGCTGTAAACTTGCTCTGTTTTTATTATGGTGAAATATACCTCAAACTAAGATTATTTGTTTAAAAACACTAGGCAAGCTGTTACCATTATATATGGTGTATCAAGTTACCTTATATGAATATTGGTCGCTGCATCCCTTCATATCTTGATAGCCAATATTTGATGATAAATATTGCTTTGTATCCTTGTATATATGTGGATGAATCTTGCAAAAAGATAATTATGTGCTTGTTCGTCATACAGGACATCATCACGAGGGATGTTCACTCCTGGGATGGAGGAAGCACGGCAGAGCATCCAGCCAGCATTGGGGATGGAAGTGCGGATAAGGTCGGCGACGGCCTGAAGAGGCAGGGGAAGATGACGAACAGGGTAGGGGTTTGGGTTCCACCGCCACCGTCCTGCGGCAATTGGGGGCCTCTTCGTTGCCGAGCCGGCGGCCGGCTAGGCTCCACCTCCTCCATCCCTACCTTGGCATTGCATATGGGAGAAGAAGGGGGCGACAGGAAGATGGCATGAGGACGAGGGGTTGCTGGGATGGATTCTGCAGCACCGTGTCGTCTTGTCTACTGCAACCAGCCCCATCCCTCCGCCTCCTGTGACTCTTTTCTCATCGATCTCGCGACGCTGCTACACTCCCTCTTCATCAACATCCACGTCACGGTCATCTTCGTGTCGAGCTGGCAGCGCATATGCATGATCCCAGGTTTGGTCTCTCTTTGTTCACCATTATTCACCTTAGCTCACAGAAAATAGTAAAACAATGTCCTTGATGCAGCTAGAAAGCTTGGTGTCACCCAATGTACTAGCGATAAGGCGCTGATCGCTTTTATCATTGTCTACAATGTAGGGAAGGAATAATAGTAGGTCACCCTATCCTTTTGATACATTTCTTATTTTCCCCTGAATTTTTTGCCTATTGAATAATCTTTTGTCACCTACAGGTTACATGGTGTATGGTACGGTTACGGGAGTTAGCCGATGGCAATATATTTGCACTTTTATTTTGGTGCTTAACAGTTGAAGGTAAATAAATTGCAGTCATATTTTATTTATTTATGCTAAAAACTCAAGAAATGACATGTTGTACTTGGTTTACGAGTATTTCTTGTATAGAGAAAGCTTTATATACATATCAGCATTACCATTTTGGTTGTTGATATATGGCACCACCATATATGCATTATATAGAAAAAATATCTTTCTTTACTTGGCGATCAGATATTCTTTCACATGGATCATAAATAGCCCATGGTCTTCTTATTTGTATTCTTCTTTATTCTTATGCAGTTTATGTTTTTTCGCTCTTTAGGTATGTAACTGAAAATCTATGTGATATAATTGCAGTCAGTTGCAGGTGTTAACAGTATTCATGTGCACCAAGGAGCTCTAGGAGTTCAGGGACATCAATTGGCAGCGCCAGGAAGCTCAGCAAGAGGCGTGCAAGAGGGTCACCATCGTTGTAGCATACCATAGCTCAGACCAGAGCCACAAGAGATGGAGTTTGACACCCTGAAGCAAACAAGGTAAAAGTTATCTGAATAAAAGTGTTAACCTACTTGTTTGTGTGGTGTCTGATGTGTGGGTGAGAGAATGAGAGTAGATTTTGAATGGGTAAGGGAAAATACCTTTACATGTTCTTTTATTGGGTATCCAAGGATATGTTCATTATTTTCTCAGCTGAACCTATTCGGTATCTTGGATGTCTTGCATCTCAGATTTATACTTGCGAAAAATCACGAGTTTCTCAGATCTTAGGCCACCATATGGATATCTTGGAAGTTTTTTTTAAAATAAAATGAATGCTAGAATGTATGCTCATAGGTAGATGAGTTGTAAAGGAATAAAAATCTGGGTAGTGTATTTATACAATAGCATAAGTTGAGTCATGAACACGGGAAGTAAGATTCTGAACTTCTATTTATGGCAAATACAAAATCCAAAGCACAAGATGTATAAATACAAGTTAGTAAATGTTTATGTAAGTATTCATGAATGACTTTGCAAGATCATTCTTGTGACACAAAATCACTTTCTACTCACGAATAATTTTATATACCTGTAGTCCGAGAACCCCACCTGTTGTGACATGAAATCACTTCCTTTTTTTCGATAATACTAATGAATTTTCTTATGTTCCAGAAAGGCCAAATAGAACATGACTTTTCTTTCTTTGTAGCACCGGTGTTGATTGGAGTAAAAATACAGACATCAACTAAGATAATCGCAGGTTCGGTCCGTGATTTGAGGTATTGACTTGGTTCTTAAAGGTTAAATTAGTTTTTAGTTATTACTTTTTGGTTCTATTCTTTTTAGGTCAAAATAATGATGCTTTCTGCTATATTCCTACGGTATAGATAAATCGTTTATGTATTTTTTTTATCTTCAAACCCAGTAAATGTCAACTATGTTCGGTTTACTGACTGATTGTTTTATATAACTATGCTTCAGTCAATGCAAAATAAAATGCTGACTTGATGTAATCTACTGACATGCAGCCGATATTGTTATGTTGTTTTTTTAGGAGAGGGAGATCCCCCAGACTGCATATGTATTTGATAAATAAAATGTATTGCAGCACCTACTTAGCATTTATTTGGCCTGTTCTGTATGGAATTTAGTTTCCTAATCATTTCAGGTTCGGTTCCATGGCCGCGTGGTTTTGTCTGGATGGATCCCCTCTTTGATTGTATTCCTGGAGCCATAAATACTGAGGTTAAACTCTGCTTCTCTTACTACTAGCCTGATTGTTCTATGTATTCTGTTTTAAACTGAAGCTTCACATGGGCATGTTCTCTGTGCTATTATCTTTCTACATTGTTGTTTCATGGTCGATATAAAATTAGGCGTGAACAAAAAAAGAAGAGCAAGTTTGGGGACTTAAAATTGGTATAGTTTATTTCCTTTGCGCTTACTGCTGGCGTGTAGTTGACACACGTCTGTTGGGAACCCTAAGAGGAAGGTGTGATGCGTACAGCAACAAGTTTTCCCTCAGTAAGAAACCAAGGTTATCGAACCAGTAGGAGTCAAGGGTCACGTGAAGGTTGTTGGTGACAGAGTGTAGTGCGGCGCAACACCAGGGATTCCGGCGCCAACGTGAACCTGCACAACACAATCACAATACTTTGCCCCAACTTAACGGTGAGGTTGTCGGTCTCACCGGCTTGCTGTAAACAAAGGATTAAACGTATGGTGTGGAAAATGATGTTTGTTTGCGAAGAACGAGTAGATAACAGAGTTTGCGGTAGATTGTATTTCAGATGTAAAAGAATGGACCGGGGTCCACGGTTCACTAGTGGTGTCTCTCCAATAAGATAAATAGCATGTTGGGTGAACAAATTACGGTTGGGCAATTGACAAATAAAGAGGGCATAACAATGCACATACATATCACGATGACTACTATGAGATTTAATCGGGGCATTACGACAAAGTACATAGACGCTATCCAACATGCATCTATGCCTAAAAGTCCACCTTCGAGGTTAGCATCCGCACCCCTTCCAGGTATTAAGTTGCAAACAACGAGACAATTGCATTAAGTATGGTGCGTAATGTAATCAACACAAATATCCTTAGACAAAGCATTGATGTTTTATCCCTAGTGGCAACGAGCACATCCACAACCTTAGAACTTTACGTCACTTGTCCCGGATTCAATGGAGGCATGAACCCACTATCGAGCATAAATACTCCCTCTTGGAGTTACAAGTATCAACTTGGCCGGAGCCTCTACTAGCAACGGAGAGCATGCAAGAACATAAACAACACATATATGATAGATTGATAATCAACTTGACATAGTATTCCATATTCATCGGATCCCAACAAACACAACATGTAGCATTACAAATAGACGATCTTGATCATGATAGGCAGCTCACAAGATCTAACATGATAGCACAAGAGGAGAAGATAACCATCTAGCTACTGCTATGGACCCATAGTCCAGGGGTGAACTACTCACACATCAGTCCGGAGGCGATCATGGTGATGAAGAGTCCTCCAGGAGATGATTCCCCTCTCCGGCAGGGTGCCGGAGGCGATCTCCTGAATCCCCCGAGATGGGATTGGCGGCAGCGGCGTCTCTGGAAGGTTTTCCGTATCGTGGCTCTCGGTAATAGGGTTTTCGCGACGGAGAGTTTAAGTAGGCGGAAGGGCAGAGTCGGAGGGCTGACGAGGGGCCCACACCATAGGCCGGCGCGGGCCCCTCCTTGGCCGCGCCGCCCTATGGTCTGGCCGCCTCGTGGCCCCACTTCGTATGCTCTTCGGTCTTCTGGAAGCTCCGTGGAAAAATAAGACCACAGGCGTTGATTTCGTCCAATTCCGAGAATATTTCCTTTGTAGGATTTACTGAAACCAAAAACAGCGAGAAAACAACAAGCGGCTCTTCGGCATCTTGTCAATAGGTTAGTGCTTAGGAAAATGCATATAAATGATGTAAAGTGTGTATAAAACATGTGAGTATCATCATAAAAGTAGCATGGAACATAAGAAATTATAGATACGTTTGAGACGTATCAAGCATCCCCAAGCTTAGTTCCTACTCGCCCTCGAGTAGGTAAACGATAACAAGGATAATTTCTGAAATGACATGCTATCATAATCTTGATCAATACTATTGTAAAGCATATGAGATGAATGAAGTGATTCGAAGCAATGGTAAAGACAATGATTAAACAACTGAATCATATAGCAAAGATGTTTCATGAATAGTACTTTCAAGACAAGCATCTATAAGACTTGCATAGGAGTTAACTCATAAAGCAATAAATTCTTAGTAGAAAGCTTTGAAGCAACACAAAGGAAGATATAAGTTTCAGCAGTTGCTTTCAACTTCAACATGTTTATCTCATGTATATGTCTCATGGATAATTGTCAACACAAAGTAATGTGATGAATGCAAATAAGCAAGTATGTAGGAATCAATGCACATAGTTGACATAAGTGTTTGCTTCTAAGATAGAAAGAAATAGGTAAACTGACTCAACATAAAGTAAAAGAATGGCCCTTCGCAGAGGGAAGCATGGATTACTATTTTTGTGCTAGAGCTTTTATTTTGAAAACATAGAAACAATTTTGTCAACGGTAGTAATAATTCATATGTGTTATGCATAAGATATCCTATAAGTTGCAAGCCTCATGCATAGAGTACCAATAGTGCTCGCACCTTGTCCTAATTAGCTTGGATTTACATGGATTATCATTGCATAACATATGTTTCAACCAAGTGTCACAAAGGGGTACCTCTATGCCGCTCAGTACAAAGGTCCAAGGAGATAGATCGCATTTGATTTCTCGTTTTTGATAGATATCAACTTAGGACATCCATACAGGGACAACATAGACAACGGATAATGGACTCCTCTTTAATGCATAAGCATTCAACAACGAGATAATATTCTCATAAGAGATTGAGGATTGATGTCCAAACTGAAACTTCCACCATGATTCATGGTTTTAGTTAGCGGCCCAATGTTCTTCTCTAACAATATGCATACTCAAACCATTTGATCATGATAAACACTACAAGAAAAGTTGCCATGGCCGACGAAGTTGAAGTCGCGCCGTGGTTGCTGGTGTACCATGGCCGACGATTTTTGGTCCCTCCGTGGTGCATGTCAAAACTTTTTTTTCTCGTTTTTGAGGCCACCTAGCCCGACGAAAGCGGCCAAAACGTCGCGTATGGTGGCCCGGGACGTGGTGCATCTCGAAATCTCGGGTTCGCCGGCCGAGTCAACGCAAATCCGCACCGCCGAGGGATGTAGGGCCCGGATGGCAGCCTCTCTCGGCATTGTTTTTTTCTCGATCGCGCCATCTTGTTCAACGTTCTCCGATCGAGCCGTTTACGATGCAGGATCATGGGTCCCGCATGTCATCCTCTATGAACCAAAATTCTTTCTATTCTTGGATTTTTTTGACCCCCGATTTCTGGCTACTTCATTTTTCTTTTGATCCCTTGCCGCCTTGGAAACGTTGAGACCGCTGCTGCTAAATAGGACCCGCATGTCATCCTCTATGTGCAATCAACTTTCTTTTCTTGGAGTTTTTTTCGGCACCTCAAATTTGGTCACTTGCCTTTTTCTTTCGATCCCCTGCCGCCTCTCAAACGGTGATACCGCTCGTTGCTAAATGGGACCCGCATGTCATCCTCTATGTACTATAAAACTTTCTTTTCTTGGAGTTTTTTTTGGCACC
>NC_061510.1:354493277-354508474 GCF_022539505.1 Lolium rigidum | reverse complement strand
AGGCTTCTCCATCGACACCGCTGCCATCTCCACCGCCATCTTCATCACCGCTGCTTGTTCCCATGAGGAGGGAGTAGTTCTCCATCGAGGCTCGGGGCTGTACCGGTAGCTATGTGGTTCATCTCTCTTCCATGTACTTCAATACAATGATCTCATGAGCTGCTTTACATGATTGAGATTCAGAGCGCAGCGATGATGAGTGGTATCGGCCGATGCCGCCACCCGGCGACCCTGGCTAGGGTTCCAGCTGTCGGAGACGCCGGCCAGAGCAGCCAGCAGGCGCCGCCGCCCGAGGACGTCGGCCACTCCAGCAACGACGATGACGACGACGGCGATTACACGGAATTCGGCCTATATATGTACGAACTCGCCAATATATGTTAAATATTTCTAAATTTCGCCTATGTTTGAACGTATTTCATCTAGTTTTATTTGAATTCACCTATATTTGTTCAAATTTTACATCCATCATGAGCTCGCCGCTGGAAATATAGGTCTTCCCAGGCCAAATTTTACATCCATCTGGCGTTGAATAGTCCGGATTTCTGCCTGGGAGCCCCGGTTGGACTCGCACATTACAACAAAATCTCCCTTCTCCTTAACACTCACATTACAATAAAATCGTAGCACTGGTGACATTGGCTTAGAGGCATCAGAAAAACATACCACATACATGGAGTTTGTGTTTTGCAGCAGAACATGTGTGACACAGACCGACAGATCATCAGGAATGGTAAAAGTTCTAGCGGCTGGAGACGTCACCTGATTCAATCAGCGTGTCATTGAAGATTTATCTGAGGCCAGACCGGCCTAATCCAGCCCACGGGCGTTCTCCTATTGCGGGGCCACTGCCTCTGCAGCGCTTGCACGCCGCCAGCTAGTCGAGGTCTCCACCACCGCATCTGGCCGCCGGCGTTCGCACCACATCTCGGGATGGAAACATCGGTGGCGCCTCACATCTCTGCCGTAGCTCTACTGGTTGTTGTGCTCCTTTCAATCGCTCCCGCTCTCTCCCGTTAGACATCACATGTGCGAAGTTAATTTCTTTAACATCATTGGATCTCTTAGGCCGAATGGTGCTGCTACTTTCTGTTCTTCTGAGGAGGCTTGTTGATATCCAGAAATCTGACGTATTTAAACTGGTGTGAATTCGTATAGGAAAGCGAGGTGGTACTAATATTGCAGGGGTGGAAGAGGAGGGGATCATGACCGCGAGAACCGTATCTCACCAGGCCCATGTACGACGATGCGGATCTGGGGAGCATCGTGCCTCACCAGGCCCGATGGGGACGACGCGGATCTGCCAGGTTCCGGGTGCGGCGGGATGGAAACGTTATAACTGAACCGGTACCATGGTGGCATGTGCAGTATTATGCGAATTGGTGGGAGGGCAAAACGGTCTAAAAAAAAGCGTTGACGAAAATTCTGGCAGAAACCTTAGCTCCTTTATTATTAGGTATAGATATATAGTAGAGATAGAGATAGAGATAGAGATAGAGAAATAAGAGAATGCAAAATATACCAACAAGCATGCAGGATAAGTAACCAAAGCCGAATCGTATCAGCAACATTCAAGTGTCTACACCTCTATTTCTATACAAATGTTGATGTATTGGACAATTTAGGGAGAGACTCAACTGATCTAAGACTCGCTAGTTTTTTTATAGATATAACGAATTTGATAAATTAGGATAAATAGTTTATCCATCTAACATTTCTAGCTTATGACTTACATATCACATGCACATGAGTTAGATATTTGTGTATACATAGCAATGTTCTCCTTGAAATTTAATTTCAGCCAAAAATAATGAATATCTTTGGAGACCAACATTTTTTCAATTGCTCATCTCTATTTTTTAATAAACAAACTTATTACATTTTGCATCGCACATCTAGCGGTATTTTGAACATGTGTTTATTCAGCACTCTTTCCCGCAGTAACATTGCCTATAAGTGGGTAAAAGGGTGACTAGGGAACAAGCCCCGCTAATAAATCCCTCCTTGTGGCAGGCCTCGACGCATCGCGCAACCTGGCAGAAATAAGGCGTGTAGGTCTTGCTGGCATCCTTGCAAGTCTCAGTCTGGGCATTAGAGCCTACAAAACAAAGAACGTAATATGTTGTATGAGAAGAACATATCCAATAGTGTTCTAGCTAGAAAGAAACAAGATAATATACGAGACACGGAATATGATTTTCACATATGAATAGCAAATGTGTATATGATGCATTGAGGAAGTTCCTTATTCTTTAATTGATATTTTAATACTAGAAAACTTACCGGCAGCCAAGAGGAGTAGCATGAGAAAGAGCAGACCCGGAACCTTGAGGACAGCCATGTATCAACGATTACGAGGACACGAAGAAAATTGAGTGAGCACAAAATGATGTACATAAAAATAGTTCATGACGTCTTTTATAGCCATGGATAATCAGGCCTAATGACGACGAATGAATGGCAAAGTTATTATTGTGTGATCATATTTGGAATAATATGATTGTGGTCCTATAATGAAAAGATATGATCATGTGTGATCATATATGAACGATATGATTAGGTGATCCTTTTTTTTGAAGATTATGCATGCAATGCTAATATTATGGTAAATATTATTTATGAGGGTCAGAGGGGATCTCGTCTCAAATCAATTAACCAATTTGCATCAGATTTGCCCCAATATGACAACGATTTGCATCAGATTGGATAGGCGCATTAATTCCGCCTCGCATTCTAAAGAAAAGATGCAACAGACGACACACATCGCACGATCCTTTGAACATCTCCACTCGTCCCCGTATGGGCGCTCGCGGTGCCCATTTTTTGGCTTATACGGGAGGCTCCGACGCTAAACACAGAATGGGGGCTGGTCGGTTTCCAGCCGTGATCCTCATACAAATGATGTATATTTTAAATAAAATTATTATTATTTTATTATAAATAAAAGACTAGTCATATTCATATCTAGGCCTATAGTACATGTACTCGAAGTCATCGAACTGGCCGACGTTGTCGTTGGAGGAGCCATCATCGTCGCTCGCCGGGCGCGGCATGAACCTGCGAGGCGGCGGTGGTGGTTGCATCCGCAGAGGCTGTGGTGGCGCAAGCGGCGGGGACAGATGGCCGCAACGGCTGCAACCTAGGCCGTCGTCGCCACGGCGTGCATGGTAGGCCTGCTTATCCTTCTCCCACCAGGACCGACCAACCTCCACCGGCGATGGCAATGGCGGCTTCAGGGAGGCGTGGAGGGCTACGCGTTGGCCCGGGAACTCCTTCGGGTCGCCGGGGCACCTCAAGTCGTTGGCGACCATGGCGTACTCCGGCGGCAGCTTCCACTCTGGTCCCTCCGGCTGGGGGGAGAGAGCGCCCGGATGACGAATCCACCGCGCTCGCCGTCGCCCTTCTTCGGCGGCTAGAAGTGAGGGTATCGCAGGCGGGGGTTGTCGCCCGCCAAGACGTGGTTCATCACATCCTCGAGGGTCCGGCTGCCCCACCATAGCCGTCGGTCAGCCTCGTTGTTGTCCACGGGAGGCGGCCCATCCCCCTCATACCTGGCGAGCTCCATCTCCTAGCGATTGGCGAAGAAGGCATCCCAAGTTGCGATGTTGTTAGGATCCCAGCAGGGATCCATGCGCTGCTCGGGAGTGAGTGATACGTTGCAAATGTATCTATAATTTTTGATGCTCCATGCTTGTTTTACACCAATTCCTCTATGTTTTTATGTGCACTTTGCATCATTTTATGACATTTATTGGACTAACCTATTAACGCAGTGCCGTAGTGCCAGTTCCTGTTTTCTGCTGTTTTTGTGTTTCAGAAAAGTTGTACATGAAAGTTTCTCGGAATTGGACGAAACAAAAGCCCAGAGTCTTATTTTTCCGGGACGAAGACGGAGCCAGAAGGACATGCGCAGGAAAGCTGCCATGTGGCAGTATATAGGGCAGGCGCGGCCCCACCCTTGGCTGCGCCTGGCCCATGTACTGGCGCCTCGTCGCCTCGTTTGCTCCGCCCTTCCGCCTATTTATTTCTCGTATCGGGAAAACCCCAGGGACGAGATCCTCCATCCACGAAAAGTTCCGTAGCCGCCGTCATCACCGAAACCAAGTTTCGGGGGACGGAAGTCTCTGTTCCGGCACCCTACCGGGACAGGGAAGTGCCCCCGGAGCCATCGCCATCGACTCCACCGCCTCCACTTTGACTCCATGATGGTTTGTGAGTAGTTCCCGCAGGGACTATGGGTTCTTGGCTGTAGCTAGATGGTACTCTCTCCCATGTGCTTCAGTACAATGATCTCATGAGCTGCCTTACATGATTGAGATCCATATGATGTAATCGGTGTTGTGTTTGTTGGGATCCGATTGATTGACCATTATGTTCAGTATATCTTATAAGTTTGTGAAGTATTTGTCGCTGCAATATTGTTATGTTTAATGCTTGTCACTAGTGCACGAGTGGCATGATCTTAGATCTAGGCTCTATAATTGTTGTTTAGATTGTATCTACAAATTGTATGCCATGTCTTTCTCCGGAACCCCAGGCCCCAAAGTGATCTCGAATTGGGATAACCGGAGGTGATGTCTTTGATATGAGGATCACATGTTTTCACCAAGTGTTAGTGCTTTGCTCCGATGCTCTATTAAAAGGAGTACCTTAATTACCAGTAGTTTCTCTTGAGGCCCCGCTGCAAACGGGCTGGTAGGACAAAAGATGTTATGCAAGTTTCTCATTGCGAGGACGTATAACTATATATGGAAAACATGCCAACGATATTAATAGACTGGATATTTTGTCTTAATGCTAAATTTAATTCTGTTAATTGCCCGGCTGTAATTTGTTCACCCAACACTTGTTATCTGGAGAGTTACCACTAGTGTAGACCGTCGGGACCTCGGTCTTTTATTTCATCATCATTGCTTTTCAATCAATTGCGCGCTGTGATATTTTCCAGTGCCATCTCCTCTGTGTTACTCCTACTGCTGTGTTACTATTGCTCTCATATTACTGCCGCATCATATTTCCCTGTCAACATGCCATCAAAGTAGTAGCAACTATTTTCTGGCGCCGCATCATATTACCACTGCTTTCACATCACCCTGTTGCTAGTGCTTTTCCAGGTGCAGCTGAATTGATAACTCCGCTGTCAAGGCTTATAAGTATTCTTTGGCTCCCCTTGTGTCGAATCAACAAATTTGGGTTTTACTTCCCTCAAAAACTGTTGCGATCCCATATACTTGTGGGTCATCAAGACTATTTTCTGGCGCCGTTGCCAGGGAGCATAGCTCTACTTATAAGTTCACCTGGGGAGTACACTCCACGTCTCTCGCTGTTTTTATTTCATTTTGTTTTGTCTAGTTTATTTTTGTCTTGTTTTATTTTTCCTATATATCTGAAAATCCATAAAAATTTGAAAAATCGAAAAACTAAAAACTGTTGTTATGGAAGGACCTGATTTATACTCTACTAGATTTAGATGTGCGCCTTGGCGCACGGTCCCGTGAAATTTGCGTCGGTTTACATTTTATATGAGGACAAAATAAAAGGAATAAAAATAATAATACATTTTTTAGGTTAAAAAAACAGTCGATAAGATAAAATTTAGATAAATCACATACATTATGAACGGAGTAGCAAACTCTCATATACAATCAGGAAAATAGGATAATATATTGTTATAACTAATGCTCAAGGTTCTCAGGAGCAATAGAAGTGTAGAAGGAACATCAACAGAAGCATACACCAAAGTTGCCTTGGCCATTGTTGCAGCATGGTCTATGTAGGCAAACTAAAGTACCACTCGGGCATGCAAGGCCAGGCTAAAAACCATTGTTTTAGGCTTTAGTTGATAGTGATAAACATAAGAAGAATTGACTGGCACTTGGGGCAATCGATGATCAAAACCAGATCTTCTCTGCATAAATAACAAGTAAAATTACATGGAAAAGTCAATAGGCAGAATACGTTAAGGAATGGGAGGGGAAGAATACATTAAGGAATAGTGAGCTACCGACTCGATGAAGGGGTAGGGAGATTGCCGAGGGGCCATAGCTAGAGACCCTTCTCATCATGCAGCGGTAGGAACACACATGATCTGCAGCATGTGCATGAAAACATCAATGCATGAAGTTCGAAATCAGATTCAACCAGATGCTTACAAAGAAGAAGCAGTCGAAGCCCACACCTAGCTCTGGATGATTGCACCCGCTCCCGTGTAATGGGATCTCGGCGGCCACCATGATTACACTCATCAGGCTGGTACCCACGATCTCCAGTGATGGTTGTTCCACCGTTGCCACAAACATATTTGCTCTGGCTGAAAGTGTTGGACGGCCTGCTTGGAAGGCAATGACCACAAATATGCAGACCTAAGTATGCCATTCATCATATCCTCACAATTGACCTGCAGTTATCACATAGAGTTGTTATTTTCAGTAAGTGATACGTCTCAAATGTATCTATAATTTCTTATGTTCCATGCAACTTTTATGATGATACTCACATGTTTTATACACACTTTACATCATTTATATGCATTTTCCGGCACTAACCTATTGACAAGATGTCGAAGAGCCGCTTGTCTGTTTCTTGCTGTTTTTGGTTTCAGAAATCCTACAAGGGAAATATTCTCGGAATTGGACGAAATCAATGCCCAGGGTCTTATTTTTCCACGGAGCTTCCAGAAGACCGAAGAGCATACGAAGTGGGGCCACGAGGCGGCCAGACAATAGGGCGGCGCGGCCAAGGAGGGGCCCGCGCCGGCCTATGGTGTGGGCCCCTCGTCAGCCCTCCGACTCTGCCCTTCCGCCTACTTAAACTCTCCGTCGCGAAAACCCTATTACCGAGAGCCACGATACGGAAAATCTTCCAGAGACGCCGCCGCCGCCAATCCCATCTCGGAGGATTCAGGAGATCGCCTCCGGCACCCTGCCGGAGAGGGGAATCATCTCCCGGAGGACTCTTCATCACCATGATCGCCTCCGGACTGATGTGTGAGTAGTTCACCCCTGGACTACGGGTCCATAGCAGTAGCTAGATGGTTGTCTTCTCCTCTTGTGCTATCATGTTAGATCTTGTGAGCTGCCTATCATGATCAAGATCGTCTATTTGTAATGCTACATGTTGTGTTTGTTGGGATCCGGTGAATATGGAATACTATGTCAAGTTGATTATCAATCTATCATATATGTGTTGTTTATGTTCTTGCATGCTCTCCGTTGCTAGTAGAGGCTCTGGCCAAGTTGATACTTGTAACTCCAAGAGGGAGTATTTATGCTCGATAGTGGGTTCATGCCTCCATTGAATATGGGACGATGACGTGAAAGTTCTAAGGTTGTGGATGTGTTGTTGCCACTAGGGATAAAACATCAATGCTTTGTCTAAGGATATTTGTGTTGATTACATTACGCACCATACTTAATGCAATTGTCCGTTGTTTGCAACTTAATATCTGAAGGGTGCGGATGCTAACCTGAAGGTGGACTTTTAGGCATAGATGCATGTTGGATAGCGTCTATGTACTTTGTCGTAATGCCCTGATTAAATCTCATAGTAGTCATCGTGATATGTATGTGCATTGTTATGCCCTCTTTATTTGTCAATTGCCCAACTGTAATTTGTTCACCCAACATGCTATTTATCTTATTGGAGAGACACCACTAGTGAACTGTGGACCCCGGTCCATTCTTTTACATCTGAAATACAATCTACTGCAAACTCGGTTCTCTACTGTTCTTCGCAAACAAATATCATTTTCCACACCATACGTTTAATCCTTTGTTTACAGCAAGCCGGTGAGATTGACAACCTCATTGTTAAGTTGGGGCAAAGTATTGTGATTGTGTTGTGCAGGTTCCACGTTGGCACCGGAATCCCTGGTGTTGCGCCGCACTACACTCGGTCACCAACAACCTTCACGTGGCCCTTGACTCCCTACTTGGTTCGATAACCTTGGTTTCTTACGGAGGGAAAACTTGCTGCTGTACGCATCACACCTTCCTCTTGGGGTTCCCAACAGACGTGTGTCAACTACACGCCAGCAAGATATTTTCTGGCGCCGTTGCCGGGGAGATCAAGACACGCTGCAAGGGGAGTCTCCCACATCCAATCTCTTTACTTTGTTTTTGTCTTGATTTACTTTATTTTATTTACTGCTTTGTTTGCTTTCTATATCAAAAATACAAAAAAATTAGTTACTTGCATTTACTTTATTTACTGTCTTGATCTCTATATTAAAAACACAAAAAAATTAGTTACTTGCATTTACTTTATTTAGTTTGCTTTATTTACTACTGCTAAAATGGGTACTCTCGAGAATACTAAGTTGTGTGACTTCACTAGCACAAATAATAATGATTTCCTATGCACACCTATTGCTCCACTTGCTGCTACAGCAGAATTTTATGAAATTAAACCTGCTTTACTAAATCTTGTTATGAGAGAGCAATTTTCTGGTGTTAGTTCTGATGATGCTGCTGCCCATCTTAATAATTTTGTTAAACTTTGTGAAATGCAGAAGTATAAGGATGTAGATGGTGACATTATAAAATTGAAATTGTTTCCTTTCTCCTTAAGAGGAAGAGCTAAAGATTGGTTGCTATCTTTGCCTAAGAATAGTATTGATTCATGGACTAAATGTAAAGATGCTTTCATTGGTAGATATTATCCTCCTGCTAAAGTTATATCTTTGAGAAGTAGCATAATGAATTTTAAGCAATTGGATAATGAGCATGTTGCTCAAGCATGGGAAAGAATGAAATCTTTGGTAAAGAATTGCCCTACCCATGGACTAACTACTTGGATGATCATCCAAACCTTCTATGCAGGATTGAATTTTTCTTCGCGGAACCTATTGGATTCAGCTGCTGGAGGTACTTTTATGTCCATTACTTTGGGGGCGGCAACAAAGCTCCTTGATGATATGATGATAAATTACTCTGAATGGCACACTGAAAGGACTCCACAAGGTAAGAAGGTAAATTATGTTGAAGAAACCCCCTCCTTGAGTGATAAGATTGATGCTATTATGTCTATGCTTGTGAATGGTAGATCTGATGTTGATCCTAATAATGTTCCTTTAGCTTCATTGGTTGCTCAAGAAAAGCATGTTGGTGTGAACTTCATTAAAAATAATAATTTCAACAACAATGCTTATAGGAATAATTCTGGTAACAACTATAGGCCATATCCTTCTAATAATGGTAATGGTTATGGTAATCCTTATGATAATTCTTACAACAATAATAGGAGTGTACCCTTTGTTCTTGAAGCCATGCTTAAAGAATTTATTAGTACACAAACTTCTTTTAACAAATCTGTTGAAGAAAAGCTTGGTAAAATTGATGTTCTTGCTTCTAAGGTCGATAGTCTTGCCGCTGATGTTGATCTTTTAAAATTGAAAGCTATGCCTAAAGAAGATAAAGATATTAAGTCATTTGCTACATCAAACGCCATCCAAGTTCGAATTAATGAAAATATTAGATTGATGGCTGAATTGCATGCTAGGTGGGAAAGAGAAGAAAAACTAGCTAAAGAGAATAATGTAGCTAAAGTTTGGACTATTACCACCACTAGTAATGATGATGTTTCACATGTTGCTAAACCTCCTACTATCAATGGTAAAATAATTGGTGTTGGCAATGTATCTACTCCTAGTGCAAAGCGCGCAAAATTGCCTGAAACCACTGAAACTGCTAAAGCTGTCGAAACCGATAAAGCTCATTGAAATTTTTCAAAATATTGGGGACAATGATCCCATTGCTGTAGATCATAATGGTTTAGATTTTGATGATTGTCATATCTCTGAAGTTATTAAGTTCTTACAAAAACTTGCTAGAAGTCCCAATGCTAGTGCTATAAATTTGGCCTTTACAAAACATATTACAAATGCTCTCATAAAAGTTAGAGAAGAGAAATTAAAACTTGAAACTTCTATTCCTAGGAAGTTGGAAGATGGTTGGAAGCCCATCATTAAGATGAAGGTCAATGATTTTGATTGTAATGCTTTATGTGATCTTGGTGCAAGTATTTCTGTTATGCCTAAGAAAATCTATGATATGCTTGACTTGCCACCATTGAAAAACTGTTATTTGGATGTTAATCTTGCTGATAATGCTATAAAGAAACCTTTGGGGAGGATTGATAATGTTCACATTACGGTTAACAATAACCTTGTCCCCGTTGATTTTTTTGTCTTGGATGTTGAATGCAATGCATCTTGTCCCATTATTTTGGGAAGACCTTTTCTTCGAACTGTTGGTGCTATCATTGATATGAAGGAAGGGAATATTAAGTATCAATTTCCTCTCAAGAAAGGTATGGAACACTTCCCTAGAAAGAGAATGAAGTTACCTTATGATTCTATTATTAGAACAAATTATGATGTTGATGCTTCATCTCTTGATAATACTTGATTCACACTTTCGCGCCTAGCTGAAAGGCGTTAAAGAAAAGCGCTTATGGGAGACAACCCATTATTTTACTTCTGCACTTTTGTTTTATATTTGAGTCTTGGAAGTTGTTACTACTGTAGCAACCTCTCCTTATCTTTATTTTATTGCATTGTTGTGCCAAGTAAAGTCTTTGATAGTAAGGTTGATACTAGAATTGGATTACTGCGTAGAAACAGATTTCTTGTTGTCACGAAATTGAGTAGCCCCTTCTGTAGGTAACCCAGAAAAATCTGCCAATTTACGTGCGTGATCCTAAGATATGTACGCAACTTTCATTCAGTTAGAGATTTTTCATCTGAGCAAGTTAAGTGCCCCTGAAAAATTCGTCTTTACGGACTGTTCGGTTTTGACAGATTCTGCCTTTTGTTTCGCATTGCCTCTTTTGCTATGTTGGATGGATTTCTTTGTTCCATTAACTTTCAGTAGCTTTGTGCAATGTCCAGAAGTGCTAAGAATGATTATGTCACCTCTGAATATGTGAATTTTCGATTATGCATTAACCCTCTAATGAGTTTGTTTTGAGTTTGGTGTGGAGGAAGTTTTCAAGGGTCAAGAGAGGAGGATGATACAATATGATCAAGAAGAGTGAAAAGTCTAAGCTTGGGGATGCCCCCGTGGTTCATCCCTGCATATTTTAAGAAGACTCAAGCATCTAAGCTTGGGGATGTGATACGTCCAAAACGTATCTACTTTCCCGAACACTTTTGCTATTGTTTTGCCTCTAATTTGTGTATTTTGGATGCAACTAACACGGACTAACGCTGTTTTCAGCAGAACTGTTCTGGTGTCTCGTTTTTGTGCAGAAATCCAACTTTCAGGAAAAACCTCGGAATTTATGCAGAAGGCCCTATTTTCCCAGAATACTTACGGAGCCAGAAGGGCAAGTCAGGTGGAGGCCCGAGGGCCCCACACCCTAGGGCGGCGCGGCCCAGGAGGGGGGCGCGCGGCCCTAGCGTGTGGCCCCCTCGGCCGGCCTCCGACGCCCTCCTTCGGACTACTTATCGCCTTCGACCTAAAAACGCACGGGGAGAAGTCGAAGTCGCCAGAAACCCTCCAGAACGCCGCCACATCGCGAAACTCCATCTCGGGAGTCAGAAGTCTTCGTTCTAGCACTCCGCCGGGATGGGGAATTGGAGGAGATCATCGCCATCATCACCACCGACGCCTCTTCATCAACCAGCCATGTTTCCCCCATCCATGTGTGAGTAATTCCCCCGCTGTAGGCTGAAGGGGATGGTAGGGATTGGATGAGATTGGTCATGTAATAGTATAAGATTGTTAGGGCATAGTGCCTAGTGTCCGTAATTGGTACTTTGATGATATTGTTGCAACTTGTTATGCTTAATGCTTGTCACTAGGGCCCGAGTGCCATGATCTCAGATCTGAACATGTTATTATTTCATCATGATATTCATTGTTTATGGTCTTACCTGCAAGTTGTATACACATGTCGCTGTCCGGAACCAATGGCCCCGAAGTGACGAAATCGGGACAACCGGAGGGGATGGTAGTGATGTGAGGATCACATGTGTTCACGGAGTGTTAATGCTTTGCTCCGGTACTCTATTAAAAGGAGTACCTTAATATCCAATGAGATTCCCTTGAGGCCCGGCTGCCACCGGGCTGGTAGGACAAAAGATGTTGTGCAAGTTTCTCATTGCGAGCACGTACGACTATAATTGGAACACATGCCTATTGATTGCTTTGTACTTAGAAACCGTTTTATTATTATCTCGCAAATGCCCTGCTTGATTGTTACATGAGTTTCTCTCATCCATGCAACGCCCGTTATCCGTCCCCGTGCCTACGAGTATTTTAATCCTGCTGTTTACTATAATCACTACCGCTGTCTCTCGTTACTACTGCTCGCTGTTATTTCACTATCGCTACTGCTATAAAACCGTTATCATCGATAAACTCTTGCGAGCAAGTTCTGTTTCCAGGTGCAGCTGAATTGACAACTCCGCTGTTAAGGCTTTCAAGTATTCTTTGTCTCCCCTTGTGTCGAATCAATAAATTGGGTTTTACTACCCGCGAAGACTACTGCGATCCCCTATACTTGTGGGTCATCAAGACTATTTTCTGGCGCCGTTGCCGGGGAAGCATAGCTTTATTTGGAAGTTCACTTGGATCGATATTGTTCGCTGCAAATTCTCCATCATGGGTAAAACTCGCGATCCTAAAGTCGCCATATTACCATCCACTACAAGAAAAGGTACAACTCGAGTACCTCTCGCTGCTCTTGATTCACCATCTGTGATTGATAAACTTGTTTCACCGCCACATGCTTCACTTGCTGGTACTTCTGCTGAATCTGAAAACTCTTATAATATTGATGATGCTTCTGTTGTGCTTGATGATAGTGGTTCATTGGGATCTTTTCTAGATGCTACAATTGCTAGGTCTAGACAAATTGAAAATACTGAAACTCCTAATGCTACTACACCTGTTAATTCACCTAAACTTGATTACTCTAGTGATGATCCTGATGAAGATTATGTGGAGCTTAATGATGATTTTATTAATAGATGCAATGCTACTGCTGATGCAAGTAAAATTAAAAAGTTTCTCACACAATATACTGTTAGACATAAGTTATCTCCTGATCCTAAATTTGCCACATCTCCTATATGCATTAAGGATAAAGATTATGATTTTTCTCTTGATCTATCTCATATAGCTATTGTAGAGAACACACCCTTTTGTGGTACTGAAAAAGAAAGTGTTGTAGAACACATGATTGAACTTTCTTCTATGAGTAGCTTGTTTTCTGATGATATCAAGATGCGTACTTATTTTGTCGCTAAAATTTTTCCTTTCTCATTAAAGGATGATGCTAAAACTTGGTATAATAATTTGCCTCCTGGTTCTATTAAAAGTCCAACTGATTTGCGTGATGTTTTCTTTCGAAAATACTTTCCCTGCTAGTGCTCAACATGTTGCTTCACGAGAAAATTTATAGATTTGACCAGGGAGATGAAGAGAAATTGCCCGAGGCTTGGGAAAGATTTTGTTCTCTTATCGAGCTCGACCTGGACATGATTTAGAAAAGAATGATCTACTTGATATATTTTATATTGGACTAACCATTGAGTCTAGGGCATACCTGGATAGTTGTGCTGGTTGTGTTTTCAGGAAAAGAACTCCAGACAAAGCTGAAGAATTATTGGCTAAAATAGGCCGGAATCATGATGATTGGACTACGCCTGAACCAATTCCAACGCCAATATTGAAGAAGAGGGGTTTAATTAAATTGAATGATGAAGATATGAGGGAAGCCAAGAAGTCTCTCAAGGAGAAAGGTATTAAATCCGAAGATGTGAAGAATCTACCTCCCATAGAAGATATATGTGAGATAATTCCCCCTTCATCCATGATTGAGGTAAACTCCCTTCAGCGCTTTACTAGGGAAGATATTCCGTATTCAAAACCTCCTGCGCAATGCTTAGATGAGTTTGATAATTATATTGTTAAGCAAGAAAATTTTAATATGAGAGTAGAGAATCATCTAATGGAAAATTCTCGAGCTATTGGTGAATTGCATGATATTGTGGAGAGAACCTCCAATGATGTTAAGATGCTTGTTAAACATTTTCAAATGGTTCAAACTCAAATTGATCAACTCACTAAAGTGCAAAATGACTTATTACAAAATAATTCTAAAGAGAAACATGCTTATGAAGTAACAACTAGAGGTGGTGTCTCTACCCAGGATCCTCTATATCCTGAAGGGCATCCCAAAAGAATTGAACAAGATTCTCAACGCATTGAACCTAGTGCTCCTTCTAAGAAAAAGAAGAAGAAACATAAAAATGTTGTAGAATCCTTTGAACCTGTTAATGATCCTAATAGTATTTCTATTTCTGATGCTGAAACTGAAAGTGGTAATGAACATGATAATAATAATGGTAATGATAAGAATGATGTTTCTGATAAAGAAGAGGTTGAAGATGAACCTGAAAAGCAAGATAAAAATAAAAAGTATACTAAAGAAGATTTTATTGCTAAGAAACATGGTAATGAAAGGGAACCTTGGGTGCAAAAGCAAATGCCTTTTCCTGCTAAGAAACTAAAATCAAAGGAAGAAGAACACTATAATAAATTTTGTGATTGGATGAAACCTTTATTCTTGCAAATCCCTTTGACTGATTCTATTAAATTGCCTCCTTATTCAAAGTATATGAAAGATATTGTTACTAACAAAAGGAAAATCCCCAACGAGGAAATTTCCACTATGCTTGCTAATTACTCTTTCAATGGCAAAGTTCCAAAGAAGTTGGGCGACCCAGGTATACCTACTATTCCTTGTTCTATTAAGAATAATTATGTTAAAACTGCTCTATGTGACTTGGGAGCCGGTGTTAGTGTTATGCCTTTTTCTCTTTATAAGAGACTTTACTTAGATAAGTTGATACCTACTGATATATCTTTGCAAATGGCTGATAAATCTACTGCTATTCCTGTTGGTATATGTGAGGATGTTCCTGTTCAAGTTACTAATAACTGCTTGATATTAACTGATTTTGTTGTGTTGGAAATGCTTGAAGATGATAATATGTCTATTATTCTTGGGAGACCTTTTCTTAACACCGCAGGGGCTGTTATTGATTGCAATAAAGGAAAGGTTACTTTCAATGTTGATGATAGGGAGCACACCGTCTATTTCCCCAAGAGGATTGAAAAGGCATGTGGAGTTAATACTATTTCTAATGTGAGAACTATCAAAGTCGGAACTATCGATTGTCCAATATA
>NC_061510.1:354474825-354493177 GCF_022539505.1 Lolium rigidum | reverse complement strand
CTCCCTCTTGGAGTCACAAGTATCAACTTGGCCAGATCCTCTACTAGCAACAGAGAGCATGCAAGAACATAAACAACATATATGATAGATTGATAATCAACTTGACATAGTATTCAATATTCATCGGATCCCAACAAACACAACATGTAGCATTACAAATAGATGATCTTGATCATGATAGGCAGCTCACAAGATCTAACATGATAGCACAATGAGGAGAAGAAAACCATCTAGCTACTGCTATGGACCCATAGTCCAGGGGTGGACTACTCACACATCGATCCGGAGGCGATCATGGCGATGAAGAGACCTCCGGGAGATGATTCCCCTCTCCGGCAGGGTGCCGGAGGCGATCTCCTGAATCCCCGAGATGGGATTGGCGGCGGCGTCTCTGGAAGGTTTTCCGTATCGTGGCTCTCGGTACTGGGGGTTTCGCGACGAAGACTTTATGTAGGCGGAAGGGCAGGTCAGGGGGCGTCACGAGGGGCCCACACGCTAGGCCGGCGCGGCCAGGGCTTGGGCCGCGCCGCCCTGTTGTGTGGCCACCTCGTGGCCCCACTTCGGTTCCTCTTCGGACTTCTGGAAGCTTCGTGGAAAAATAGGCCCTCGGGCGTTGATTTCGTCCAATTCGAGAATATTTCCTTACTAGGATTTCTGAAACCAAAAACAGCGAAAACAACAGCAACTGGCTCTTCGGCATCTCGTCAATAGGTTAGTGCCGGAAAATGCATAATAATGACGTAAAGTGTGTATAAAACATGTGAGTATCATCATAAAAGTAGCATGGAACATAAGAAATTATAGATACGTTTGGGACGTATCAAGCATCCCTAAGCTTAGTTCCTACTCGCCCTCGAGTAGGTAAACGATAACAAAGATAATTTCTGAAGTGACATGCTATCATAATCTTGATCATACTATTGTAAGCATATGAGATGAATGCAGCGATTCGAAGCAATGATGAAGATAATGAGTAAACAGATGAATCATATAGCAAAGACTTTTCATGGATAATACTTTCAAGACAAGCATCAATAAGACTTGCATAAGAGTTACTCATAAAGCAACAAATTCAAAGTAAAGGCATTGAAGCAACACAAAGGAAGATATAAGTTTCAGCGGTTGCTTTCAACTTCAACATATTTATCTCATGGATAATTGTCAACACAAAGTAATATAACAAGTGCAATAGGTAAACATGTAAGAATCAATGCACACAGTTTACACAAGTGTTTGCTTCTAAGATAGAAAGAAGTAGGTAAACTGACTCAACAATAAAGTAGAAGATAGGCCCTTCGCAGAGGGAAGCATGGATTACTATATTTGTGCTAGAGCTTTTCATTTTGAAAACAAGAAACAATTTTGTCAACGGTAGTAATAAAGCATATGTGTTATGTATAAGATATCCTATAAGTTGCAAGCCTCATGCATAGTATACTAATAGTGCTCGCACCTTGTCCTAATTAGCTTGGATTAACACGGATTATCATTGCATAGCATATGTTTCAACCAAGTGTCACAAACGGGTACCTCTATGCCGCCTGTACAAAGGTCTAAGGAGAAAGTTCGCATTGGATTTCTCGCTTTCGATTATTCTCAACTTAGACATCCATACCGGGACAACATAGACAACAGATAATAGACTCCTCTTTAATGCATAAGCATTCAACAACAGTTAATTTTCTCATAAGAGATTGAGGATTAATTGTCCAAACTGAAACTTCCACCATGAATCATGGCTTTAGTTAGCGGCCCAATGTTCTTCTCTAACAGTATGCATACTCAAACCATTTGATCATGAAAATCGCCCTTACTTCAGACAAGACGAACATGCATAGCAACTCACATGATATTCAACAAAGGTGTAAAAGTTGATGGCGTCCCCAGAAACATGGTTACCGCTCAACAAGCAACTTATTAAGAAATAAGACACATAAACATATTCTTCACCACAATAGTTTTTAAGGCTACTTTTCCCATGAGCTATATATTGTAAAGGCAAAGAATAGAAGTTTAAAGGTAGCACTCAAGTAATGTACTTTGGAATGGCGGAGAAATACCATGTGGTAGGTAGGTATGGTGGACACAAATGGCATAGTATTTGGCTCAAGGATTTGGATGCACGAGAAGAATTCCTCTCAAAACAAGGCTAGGCTAGCAAGGTTGTTTGAAGCAAACTCAAGTATAAAAGGTGCAGCAAAGCTCACATATGAACATATTGTAGCTATTATAAGACCTTACATTGTCTCCTTGTTGTTCAAACACCTTAACCAGAAAATATCTAGACTCTAGAGATCAATCATGCAAACCAAATTTTAACAAGCTCTATGTAATTCTTCATTAATGGGTAAAAGGTACATGATGCAAGAGCTTAAACATGATCTATATGAGCACAACAATTGCCAAGTATCACATTATTCAAGACATTATACCATTTACCACATGCGGCATTTTCCGTTCCAACCATATAGCAATGAATGAAATAGTCCAACTTTCGCAATGAACATTAAAGATAAAGCTAAGAACATATGTGTTCATACGAAACAGCGGAGCGTGTCTCTCTCCCAAACAAAGAATGCTAGGATCCGATCTTATTCAAACAAAACAAAAATAAAAACAAACAGACGCTCCAAGTAAAGCACATAAGATGTGACGGAATAAAAATATAGTTTCACTAGAGGTGACCTGATAAGTTGTCGATGAAGAAGGGATGCCTTGGGCATCCCCAAGATTAGACGCTTGAGTCTTCTTAAAATATGCAGGGATGAACAACGGGGGCATCCCCAAGCTTAAACTCTTCACTCTTCTTGATCATATTGTATCATCCTCCTCTCTTGACCCTTGAAAACTTCCTCCACACCAAACTCAAAACAAACTCATTAGAGGGTCGAGTGCATAATTCATATATTCAGAGGTGACATAATCATTCTTAACACTTCGGACATTGCACAAAGCTACTAAAAGTTAATGGAACAAAGAAATCCATCAAACATAGCAAAACAGGCAATGCGAAATAAAAGGCAGAATCTGTCAAAACAGAACAGTCCGTAAACACGAATTTTTTAGAGACACCAGACTTGCTCAGATGAAAATGCCCAAATTGAATGAAAGTTGCATACATATCTGAGGATCACGCACGTAAATTGGCAGATTTTTCTGAGTTACTTACAGAGAACCATACCCAAATTCGTGACAGCAAGAAATCTGTTTCTGCGCAGTAATCCAAATCTAGTATTGACTTTACTATCAAAGACTTTACTTGGCACAGCAATGCAATAAAATAAAGATAAGGAGAGGTTGCTACAGTAATAACAACTTCCAAGACTCAAATATAAAACAAAAGTACTGTAGTAAAATAATGGGTTGTCTCACATAAGCGCTTTTCTTTAACGCCTTTCAGCTAGGCGCAGAAAGTGTGAATCAAGTAACATCAAGAGACGAAGCATCGACATCATAATTTTTTCTAATAATAGAATCATAAGGTAACTTCATTTTCTTTCTAGGGAACTGTTCCATACCTTTCTTGAGAGGAAATTAATATTTAATATTACCTTCCTTCATATCAATGGTGGCACCAATAGTTCGAAGAAAAGGTCTTCCCAATATAATGGGACAAGATGCATTGCATTCAATATCCAAGACAACAAAATCAACGGGGACAAGGTTATTGTTAACCATAATACGAACATTATCAATCCTCCCCAAAGGTTTCTTTATAGCATTATCAGCCAGATTAACATCCATATAACAATTTTTCAATGGTGGCAAGTCAAGCATATCATAGATTTTCTTGGGCATAACAGAAATACTTGCACCAAGATCACATCAAGCATTACAATCAAAATCATTGACCCTCATCTTAATAATGGGCTCCCAACCATCTTCTAACTTCCTAGGAATAGAAGTTTCAAGTTTTAGTTTATCTTCTCTAGCTTTTATGAGAGCATTTGTAATATGTTTTGTAAAGGCCAAATTTATAGCACTAGCATTGGGACTTTTAGCAAGTTTTTGTAAGAACTTTATAACTTCAGAGATGTGACAATCATCAAAGTCTAAATCATTATGACCTTCAGCAATGGAATCATTGTCCCCAACGTTGGAAAAAATTTCAGCAGTTTTATCACAAGCAGTTTCAGCAGTTTTAGCAGCTTCAGGTAATTTTGCACGCTTTGCACTAGGAGTAGAAACATTGCCAACACCAATTATTTTACCATTGATAGTAGGGGTTTAGCAACATGTGAATCATTATCATTACTAGTGGTGGTAATAGTCCAAACTTTAGCTACATTATTCTCTTTAGCAAGTTTTTCATTTTCTTCTCTTTCCCACCTAGTATGCAATTCAGCCATCAATCTTATATTCTCATTAATTCTAACTTGGATGGCATTTGCTGTAGTAACAATATTATTTTCATTATCCTTATTAGGCATAACTTTCAATTTTAAAAGATCAACATCAGAGGCAAGTCTATCAACCTTAGAAGCAAGAATATCAATTTTATCAAGCTTTTCTTCAACAGATTTGTTAAAAGCAGTTTGTGTGCTAATAAATTCTTTAAGCATGGATTCAAGACTAGGGGGTACACTCCTATTATTGTTGTAAGAGTTCCCATAAGAATTACCATAACCATTACCTCTAGCAGAAGGATATGGCCTATAGTTGTTACCAGAATTATTCTTATAAGCATTGTTGTTGAAATTATTATTTTTAATGAAGTTCACATCAACATGTTCTTATTGGGCAACCAATGAAGCTAAAGGAACATTATTAGGATCAACATTAGATCTACCATTTACAAGCATAGACATAATAGCATCAATCTTATCACTCAAGGAGGAGGTTTCTTCAACAGAATTTACCTTCTTACCTTGTGGAGCTCTTTCCGTGTGCCATTCAGAGTAATTTATCATCATATCATCAAGAAGCTTTGTAGCCGCCCCCAAAGTAATGGACATAAAGGTACCTCCAGCAGCTGAATCCAATAGGTTCCGCGAAGAAAAATGCAATCCTGCATAGAAGGTTTGGATGATCATCCAAGTAGTTAGTCCATGGGTTGGGCAATTCTTTACCAAAGATTTCATTCTCTCCCATGCTTGAGCAACATGTTCATTATATAATTGATTGAAATTCATTATGCTATTTCTCAAAGATATAATTTTAGCAGGAGGATAATATCTACCAATAAAAGCATCCTTACATTTAGTCCATGAATCAATACTATTCTTAGGCAAAGATAGCAACCAATCTTTAGCTTTTCCTCTTAAGGAGAAAGGAAACAATTTCAATTTTATAATATCACCATCTACATCCTTATACTTTTGCATTTCACATAGTTCAAAAAAATTATTAAGATGGGCAGCAGCATCATCAGAACTAACACCAGAAAATTGCTCTCTCATGACAAGATTCAGTAAAGCAGGTTTAATTTCAAAGAATTCTGCTGTAGTAGCAGGTGGAGCAATAGGTGTGCATAAGAAATCATTATTATTAGTGTTTGTGAAGTCACACAACTTAGTGTTTTCAGGAGTATTCATTTTAACAGTAGTAAATAAAGCAAACTAGATAAAGTAAATGCAAGTAACTAATTTTTTGTGTTTTTGATATAGAGAACAAGACAGTAAATAAAGTAAAACTAGCAACTAATTTTTTTGTGTTTTGTTTTAGTGCAGCAAACAAAGTAGTAAATAAAGTAAAGCAAGACAAAAACAAAGTAAAGAGATTGGAAGTGGGAGACTCCCCTTGCAGCGTGTCTTGATCTCCCCGGCAACGGCGCCAGAAAATAGTCTTGATGCGCGTGAGACACACTGACGTGGGCATAACCCTTCAGGTACTCGACATTGCCATACCCGGTGCAAACTATGAAGCTGGACCAGCACAAGGACTCGACGAGCTGGACCCGCAAGGAATATCAACTTGGACTACAAGGAAAGAAGACTCCAACACGAATCCTACTAGGACTCTTGTAAACCCTACCTTGGCTGATATATAAAGCCAGGCAGGGGCACCCCTTAGACGAATAATCAGAAACATAATTATAGAGGCGACACGCCTAGAAACCGCAACCCGCGGATTAGAACTAGACTAGATCCAACAACTCCGCCTATGGCGGCCCCCTGTATACATATATTCATATAGTGGATTGCTAGCTGGACGTAGCGTTCCTCCACCGCGGGGACGTGAACCTGGGTACGTCGTGTACCGCCTCGCTCCCGGAACTTCCGTCGTCGCCTTTCTCTAAAACCCAAACCCCTCATGGTGGGCATTGCCGAGGAACCGCCTCGTTAATTGGCGCCGTCTATGGGAAACGCGTCGACTGGATTTTGTCATCCGGGCGAGATCTTCTATCTTGTACAACATCGGCAAACAGGACGATTGGATCTTGATCACAGGGCGTCATGCAGTTGGAAAGCTAAAGAGGCTCAAACATCAGCTCGTCGAATCTGAAGAATTAACGATCCATCGGCGGACGCAAGATATTCTGCATCTCAAGAACCAAATCAATCGGAAGAAGAAATCTAGCAGAAACTATACACGGCGACGCACTGAAATCTGGAGGACGCAATTTGCACGTTCAACAGCATCGTCTGCTTTCGGCGCAAACAGTTAAAGATCTGAGTTTGAGGAAAGAACTGCGTCTGGCCAAAGAGGAGGCTGCATGCGCGCTGATCGAGGCATGACCGTGGGGTGGAGGGGCAGCTTCATCCAGGATTTTTCAAAACGTCCCTCCACTGCTCAACTTGCCTACGGAAGCCACGGAAGAAATAACGAATCAAGATGGTTAAGTCCCAGGTGAGAAAGACTTCACGTGAAAGCTGCCAATCTGTCCAAAGGAAATTGTCTGGATCGTCAGGCCGATCGGGGCAGCAGCCGGATTTATCGATTTTAGCCTACTCGGACGTCAAGGAATACAAACTAAAGCGACTTCTTCATCTACCAATTGCCGGTCTCGGCTAAACGTCGCGTGACAATGTTTGTCGCGTGACAATGCGGTGGCCAACAGCTCAAGCTCTAGAAAATACAAGGGTATCAGGCAAGCGGTCGCGTACACGTTTGTACGTGGAGATTAAGGTTAAGGAAAAAATCATCGGGTGAAGCACGCAATCGCCATCAAGAATTCACCAGTGTGCATCGGCCAACATGTCTTCTACACCAACTATCATCATAGGAATCAAGAAGTTGCGATCGAAGACGGTCGTTTGACAAAAGAAAAACGCGTATATGGAATTGGACCACCGCTACTGTCGCTTGGTTGGCAGCTCAATCGGGACATGGCCGGTTCGTCCGATTTCTGGCAGGATGCGGCTGCGACCAATATTTTCTTCAACATGTACTTAGGCATCAAGTACTGAGGAGAGAAAGCAACGGCCTAGCTACAAGACTATTTCTCGCGCGTGGAAAGGATCGGACAATAGGGCTTCACCCGACAACGGCGCAGCTTTGCTTTTACGTCCGCGACCAAGAATTCCGCTGTCGCGCCTACATCCGTGTTTACTGCGTCGCGCGGCCTCGTCCATCGGACCGGTCATCATCAAACTTGCATCCGACATAAAGAATATCAGATCGGAACAAAGGTTCGACTACTCGGTTCGGTCGACCGTGCCCGCTATCGTGCACTTGCCATACTCGAGGGCTCGCCTGCCATGGACCCAACATTTCGGACTCGATATATTCGGGTGCTCACCCGCTGCGGATCGGCCATATCAACTGCGTCCTCTTCATCGGCCACGTCAGCCAGGCGCCGCATGGACTATCTCGGGTGGCGGAATTATGTCGACTGCGCCCGCCGCATGGATTACCTCGGGTCAATGGCTTCATCATTTATGATTACTCGATGGACTTATCCTCTTTTTCCTTGGATATATCTTCTCCTGATGCACTCTCGGGTTCGCTGGAATTACTCGGGGGCTCCTGGAATATCTTCGAACTGTTGCGGTTACTCCCATCGGGAGCGCTGGTTCGCTGGAATTACTCGGGGGCTCCTGGAATATCTTCGAACTATTGTGGTTACTCCCATCGGGAGCGCCGGTTCGTTGGAACCCAAGAAGATATGAAGACTATTACTCCCATCGGGAGCGCCGGTTCGCTGAACCCAAGAAGATATGAAGACTTTTACTCCCATCGGGAGCGCCGGTTCGCTGGAACCCAAGAAGATATGAAGACTATTACTCCCATCGGGAGCGCCGGTTCGCTGGAACCCGAGAAGACATGAAGACAATTACTCCCATCGGGAGCGCCGGTTCGCTGGAACCCGAGAAGACATGAAGACAATTACTCCCATCGAAAGCGCCGGTTCGCTGGAACCCGAGAAGATATGAAGACTCAAGTTTTGAAGAATTGCAGTAATTCGGGACACCCGAACTGCATCGTCAGGAACCTTGTACGTATATTTCAACGAATGTCGGTGCGATGGAAAATACGCCAGATATTGCACTCTAAAAAAGCCTCTGAAATTACGAGTGCTATGATGCAAAATCAATGGGGACCTTGCTCTTTTCCTTTGCTATAGATGCCTCAAAGAGTGCCGCAGATAGAAAGGATCATGAGAAAGCCTCTGAAATTACGAGTGCTATGATGCAAAATCAACGGGGACCGTGCTCTTTTCCTTTGCTATAGATGCCTCAAAGAGTGCCGCAGATAGCAAGGATCATGAAACAGCGGGAACCTTACTCTTTTCCTTTGCTATAGATGCCTCAAAGAGTGCCGCAGATAGCAAGGATCATGAAACAACGAAGACCTTGCTATTTTCCTTTGCTATAGATGCCTCAAAGAGTGCCGCAGATAGCAAGGATCATGAAACAGCGGGAACCTTACTCTTTTCCTTTGCTATAGATGCCTCAAAGAGTGCCGCAGATAGCAAGGATCATGAAACACGTACGAAAACGACCCACGTTCGGTATTTTACTTATGGAAGTATCAAAGAGCAACGGAGTCATCGGCAGAGCTAGTGCTACCGATATATTCGGGAGATGCTGTCAGAACATACATCGGTTGAAAGCAAAGTTGCACATACAACGGGTTTAGCAAGACCTGCAACACGAGCTGATCACTCAAACTATTTGCTGACCAACGAATACACATACGCTTAAACGGGCAATTAAGATTTGCTCCTTCAAAATTTGCCAACGGCATTGACACGGTAAAAGTGCATATATATGTACCTACCGAAAAACTTACGAACAATGGCATCAACGATGCTCAAAGGTGCATTGAGGATTTCCCCTTGAAATATACAACAATGTGTCAACGGCACCTGAAGAAAACTATAAACATCGAGTTGCTCGACTTGAGTCTACTCACGGTTGCAAGCATCAGTGCCCAGACTTGGGGGCTACTTCCATCGGGAGCGCTGGACGCGCACCCGATAAAATTATCGTCTCCTCCAGGATATCATCCAAATCATAGGCTCCTTTGGGCCATCATCCGAATCATCGGCTCCTCTGGGCCATCATCCGAATCATCGGCTCCTTTGGGCCATCATCCGAATCATCGGCTCCTGTGGGCCATCATCCGAATCATCGGCTCCTCTGGGCCATCATCCGAATCATCGGCTCCTCTGGACCATCATCCAAATCATCAACTCCTCTATCTATGGCATCATTAGAGTCATCGGCATCAAGTTCTTGGAACTTGAAAAAGTCTACGGTGTTTGACTTAGCATTTTTTACACCCTATACATAACTATTTCATATTTATCTACAAGCTCGGGGGCTACTCCCATCGGGAGCGCTAGTCGCGCACCCGATAAAAAATATGGAAACCTCGCCGACAAAGAAGAATAAAGTTGAAGACATCAGCATCAACAATCAAAATCTTCGAGTAGTACAACTTGAGTCTATGCGTGGCTGCAAGCACCCGCCCATAGACTCGGCGGATACTCCCATCGGGAGCACTTCGCGCACCCGACAGAAAGCAACTTCGATTCTACATCAAGCACAAGATTCAACAGATGATCAAGACATTCGGCGAAGACAACTTTAGTCCCTGCCCGAAGCTTCACTTCGGCCAGACACTCGGGGGCTACTGACGTGGGCATAACCCTTCGGGTACTCGACATTGCCATACCCGGTGCAAACTATGAAGTTGGACCAGCACAAGGACTCGACGAGCTGGACCCGCAAGGAATATCAACTTGGACTACAAGGAAAGAAGACTCCAACACGAATCCTACTAGGACTCTTGTAAACCCTAGCTTGGCTGATATATAAAGCCAGGCAGGGGCACCCCTTAGACGAATAATCAGAAACATAATTATAGAGGTGACACGCCTAGAAACCGCAACCCGCGGATTAGAACTAGACTAGATCCAACAACTCCGCCTATGGCGGCCCCCTGTATACATATATTCATATAGTGGATTGCTAGCAGGACGTAGCAATCCTCCACCGCGGGGACGTGAACCTGGGTACGTCGTGTACCGCCTCGCTCCCGGAACTTCCGTCGTCGCCTTTCTCTAAAACCCAAGCCCCTCATGGTGGGCATTGCCGAGGAACCGCCTCGTCACACACGTCCGTTGGGAACCCAAAGAGGAAGGTGTGATGTGCACAGCAGTAAGTTTTCCCTCAGAAAGAAACCAAGGTTTATCGAACCAGTAGGAGCCAAGAAGCACGTTGAAGGTTGTTGGTGGCGGAGTGTAGTGCGGCGCAACACCAGGGATTCCAGCGCCAACGTGGAACCTGCACAACACAATCACAGTACTTTTCCCCAACGTAACAGTGAGGTTGTCAATCTCACCGGCTTGCTGTAAACAAAGGATTAGATGTATAGTGTGGATGATGATGTTTGTTTGCGAAGAACGGTAAAGAACAATTGCAGTAGATTGTATTTCAGATGTAAAGAATAGGACCGGGGTCCACAGTTCACTAGTGGTGTCTCTCCCATAAGATAAACAGATGTTGGGTGAACAAATTACAGTTGGGCAATTGACAAATAAAGAAGGCATAACAATGCACATACATATATCATGATGAGTACTATGAGATTTAATCAGGGCATTACCACAAAGTACATAGACCGCTATCCAGCATGCATCTATGCCTAAAAAGTACACTTTCAGGTTATCGTCCGAACCCCTTCCGGTATTAAGTTGCAAGCAACAGACAATTGCATTAAGTATGGTGTGTAATGTAATCAACACAAATATCCTTAGATAAAGCATCGATGTTTTATCCCTAGTGGCAACAGCACATCCACAACCTTAGAACTTTCTGTCACTCGTCCCGCATTTAATGGAGGCATGAACCCACTATCGAGCATAAATACTCCCTCTTGGAGTCACAAGTATCAACTTGGCCGAGCCTCTACTAGCAACGGAGAGCATGCAAGAACATAAACAACATATATGATAGATTGATAATCAACTTGACATAGTATTCAATATTCATCGGATCCCAACAAACACAACATGTAGCATTACAAATAGATGATCTTGATCATGATAGGCAGCTCACAAGATCTAACATGATAGCACAATGAGGAGAAGACAACCATCTAGCTACTGCTATGGACCCATAGTCCAGGGGTGGACTACTCACACATCGATCCGGAGGCGATCATGGCGATGAAGAGACCTCCGGGAGATGATTCCCCTCTCCGACAGGGTGCCGGAGGAGATCTCCTGAATCCCCCGAGATGGGATTGGCGGCGGCGGCGTCTCTGGAAGGTTTTCTGTATCGTGGCTCTCGGTACTGAGGGTTTCGCGATGAATACTTTATGTAGGCGGAAGGGCACGTCAGGGGGCGTCACGAGGGGCCCACACGCTAGGCCGGCGCGGCCAGGGCTTGGGCCGCGCCGCCCTGTTGTGTGGCCACCTCGTGGCCCCACTTCGTTTCCTCTTAGGACTTCTGGAAGCTTCGTGGAAAAATAGGCCCCTGGGCGTTGATTTCGTTCAATTCCGAGAATATTTCCTTACTAGGATTTCTGAAACCAAAACCAGCAGAAAACAGCAACTGGCTCTTCGGCATCTCGTCAATAGGTTAGTGCCGGAAAATGCATAATAATGATATAAAGTGTGTATAAAACATGTGAGTATCATCATAAAAGTAGCATGGAACATAAGAAATTATAGATACGTTTGAGACGTATCACACTTGTTATATTACTTTATGTTGACAACTATACATGAGCTATACATGTTACAAGTTGAAAGCAATTACTGAAACTTAATCATCCTTTGTGTTGCTTCAAAACCTTCTATTAAGAATCTATTGCTTTATAAGTTAACTCTTATGCAAGACTTATTGATGCTTGTCTTCAAAGTACTATTCATGAAAAGCCTTTGCTATATGATTCAGTTGTTTAGTCATCATCTAGACCATTGCTTCGAATCACTTCATTCATCTCATATGCTTTACAATAGTATTGATCAAGATTATGATAGTAGCACGTCACTTCAGAAATTATCCTTGTTATCATTTACCTACTCGAGGGCGAGTAGGAACTAAGATTGGGGATGCTTGATACGTCTCAAACGTATCTATAATTTCTTATGTTCCATGCTAGTTTTATGACAATACTCACATATTTTACATACACTTTATATCATTTTGATGCATTTTCCGGGACTAACCTATTAACAAGATGCTGAAGCGCCGCTTCTCGTTTTTTGCTGTTTTTGGTTTCAGAAATCCTACACAGGAAATATTCTCGGAATTGGACGAAACAAAAGCCCACGGCCCTATTTTCCACGGAGGGTTCCAGAACATCGAAGGAGAGTCGGAGGCGGCCAGCAGGGGACCCACACCATAGGGGGGCGCGGGCCCACCCCTGGCCGCGCCGCCATGTGGTGTCGGCACCCCCTGGCTCCTCCGACGCCGCCCTTCCGTCTATATATTCTTCCAGTCGCGAAAACCCTAAATCAACCAGCCATATTCCACGAAGAGTTCCGTAGCCGCCGCCATCGCGAAGACAAGTTTCGGGGGGGGGGGGGGACAGAAGTCTCTGTTCCGGCACGCCGCCGGGACGGGGAATTTCCCCCGGAGTCATCTCCATCGACACCACCGCCATCTTCATCGCCGCTGCTGTCTCCCATGATGAGGAGGGAGTAGTTCTCCCCCGAGGCTAAGGACTCTACCGGTAGCTATGTGTTTCATCTCTCTCTCCCATGGTGTGATCTTTATGTGATCATGAGCTTTGTATCACTATTAATCTATGTGCTACTCTAGTGATGTTATTAAAGTAGTCTATTCCTCCTCCATGATGTAAAGTTGACAGTTTGTGCATCATGTAGTACTTGCGTAGGTTATGATTGTAATCTCTTGTAGATTATGAAGTTAACTATTACTATGATAGTATTGATGCGGTCTATTCCCCCTTTCATAGCTATTGTTGACAGTGTATATGCTATGTTAGTACTCGGTCTAAATTGCAACGGTCTATTATGCACTCTAGAGGTTATTTTAATATGAACTCCGGATTCACTCTCCACGGTGTGATGGTGACAGTGTGCGCATCGTATGTGATTCCTTTATGAAGTTGTGGAGCTTGTTTACTCCGGCTTGAGGGTGCTCTTGTAGCCCAACACAATGAATGGTGTTTGTTATCCAACAAGAGAGTGTTTAAGAGTAGCATTTATTTATTCAATTATGTGATCATTGTTGAGAGTGTCCACTAGTGAAAGCATGATCCCTAGGCCTTGTTCCTAAGCATTGAAACACCGTTTCCAACAAGTTCTGCTACATGTTCGCTTGCTGCCATTTTTATTTCAGATTGCAATTACTACTTATAATCATCCATATTACTTGTATTTCACTATCTCTTCGCCGAACTAGCGCACCTATACACCTGACAAGTGTATTAGGTGTGTTGGGGACACAAGAGACTTCTTGTATCTTAATTGCAGGGTTGCTTGAGAGGGATATCTTTGACCTCTACCTCCCTGAGTTCGATAAACCTTGGGTGATCCACTTAAGGGAAACTTGTTGTTGTTCTACAAACCTCTGCTCTTGGAGGCCCAACACTGTCTACAGGAATAGAAGCGTGCGTAGACATCACCCGGCGTACGACCAAGCGCCCCAGCGCGAGCCAGGCCCCGGTGCGGACGACACCCCGTTCACTGGCTGTAGGGGCTCGCTCAAATTCAAGGGCACTCGGAAGTCGCGACGATGCATTGCTATAGCAAGCTCAAAATGAACGAGAAAGGGCGGTTGACGCGTCATTCGTTGTCGAAGGGAAAATATGTCATTGATCTGGATGCGTCGCTCGCGACATCGGCAGGGCGCCTTATCGGCAACAAGGATGCCAACGCCGGCTTGGCCGACGCTGCGTCGACCGAGAAGACGCATGCGTCGATCACGTAGTGCCTCCCCGAGGTCTCCTCGACCCTGCTCTTACGCGACAAAAAGACCAACGAAAGGTGAGCAGTGCTGCTCAAGAGGCAAGAGAAGAAGATGGAGCTCAAGAAACGCAAGGAGGACATGTCCATGCTGGAAGCGTCGACAGCTGGAATGTCTCCCTGGACGCAGGCGACGCACAACTTCTAAAAAGGCATGATCCTCGACGACATCGAAGCTAAAATGGCGGCGGCCGAGGCAGCAACCCCTCTCATGGAGCAAGAGCCGGCACCAGCAAACCCAGTGTCAGCGGCATCAGCATCTGGCTCGGCGACGGAGCAGGCACACCGGGTAGAGCACGAAGAGGTCGTCGTGATCGACGGGCCTACGTCGACTCAGGATGCGCAGTCGGCGTCGCCCAACCCCTTCTTCAAATTTACGTCTTATTAGCTTGCACCACCGGTCTGTGATATGATCGCGCATCTAGTACTTTCATCGCGGCTACTTCGATCGCGACGACTTTTGCGGAAACGATCTCTTTTGAATGTAACTATTTGAACTTCTGTTTGGGGGCATTTTTCGGAAGAAGCGGCTGGGGAGCGATGTCTCCCAAATGCGGCATGAAGGAAACACGTCCCTTAAACGCTCGATTCGGCGTCATTTGGGGACGCTTTGGGAACGTGGCTGGAGATGCTATTATATAAGACACTAGATATATAAAGAGGAACACATGGGAAAATGCATCGTTGAACCGGCCGGTATATGCTCCTGGGGGAAATCAGGCTGCCATTGGTCCAGATGTTTGGTGGGACCCACACAGCAGCTGATCTACTTTTCTGATACCACTCGTTACAGATACAATACACAGGTGGGCCAAATGCATTTAACAGAGGAGTGGGGCGGCGCGTCTCCCCCAAATCATGCCCCTCTCTCTCCTCAGTCCTCCACTCCTCCATAATCGGGCGGCCGTCGGGGCGAACTGCGGCGGCGCGGCGCGAGCGCGAGAGGCTGATGGCTGTTGCGCTGCGGCCATCGGGCGGGCGGTCGGCGCAGGAGCGGGCGAACGGCGGAGGCGTACACCGTTACGGGCGTACCTGCCTGTGGTGGTGCGGCCATGGCCAGGCCCGCGTGGTGGTGGTTAGCGGCGGATGGCGCCTCGACGAGCGGCGCTGTCGATGCGTCTGATCTGGTGTGGAGCTGGCGTCGGGGGACATGGCGGCGTCGAGGATAGGGCGATGACAGGGACGGGGCGGCGTCGGGGACAGGGCGCCGTCGAGCTGGCGTCGGAGAGGGGGCGGCGTCGAGGACATGGCGGCGTCGAGGACGGGGCGGCATCGGGGACAGGACGCCATCTCGGATGGGTCGGCGTTGGGGACATGGCAGCGTCGAGCAGGCGTCGAAGACGGCGGCGGCGTCGAGGACATGTCGGCGTCGTGGACGGGGTGCCGTCTAGGACGGGTCGGCGTCGGGGACATGGTGTCATCGAGCTGGCGTCGGAGACGGGGGCGTCGGAGACGTGGCATCGTGGACAGGGCATTGGGGACAGGTCGTCGTCGACATGGCGTCGGGGACATGGCGCCGTCGACGTCGTCGGGGACGGGCGGCGCCGAGGTTGCCTGAGCTCGGCGACAGGGAGGATGCCGAGGAACTGCAGCAGCGCGCGGCGCAGTCGGCCACAATGGCCTTGAACCGATGTAGGGGAGGGGATGGATACGTGGCAGGGGAGAGGATGCGATGGGGGAGGACCACACATCTATTTTACTGTGGCATACTACAGAAGTGGACCCCAGATACAACTTCTAGACCAATGAGATGCTCACTTAAACCAGGTTCACATACCGCCGGGTTCTATAAGTCCACTCTCGGAACACATGTGGGTAATTGTTCACTTACTTTCCATGTACATGTTAAATTCCATGGACGCGTTGCATTGGAACGACTCTACTTTCTCAACCAATTTCTTATACAGTATACATTACTAGGAATCAATACGAACATGGGACTAAATGCGGAAGCCTCCTTGAACAGAGGAAGGGATTATGTGGTCACCACCCTCTAGTTTTGAGATGGGCTACTATGGGCATTTTACATATTTTGGATTAGGCGACCGTCCCAGCTACAACAACCTTAAAACAGGAACTTATGTAAGTCGAAAACGGGAATTCCTTTCTCGGTTTGTTCCGTCGAAAAAGTCCGTCTTCATTTTTTGTTCTTGAAAATTCTTTATCTGTTTTCATATTTTAATTATGTTTTCTTTTTTCCATGAAAAAATCAAAAAAAAATTCACATAAACTTTGTTCTTTATGAGCAACATATATGATGATAATACCATGTTATACATTGATTTATGGGGATTTACCAATGATTTCCTTTATTTAGTTTATAACTCAGCGAAATATGAATTTTCTGTTTTGTGTATTTTTCATTTTCAGGGACCTATGGGTCAAATTGAGCTAGAATTTCTGGACTGTCATTTTTTCATCGGGAGAAACAACCTGGGTCCTGGAAGAACACTTGGAGAGGCCCGAGTCCCAGAAGAGCATAGGTGACGCGCCTCTTTTGGCCTTAGATCGTTCAAATGGGTTAATTCTTTCGTCCACGGACATACTTTGACCTAAAAACCACTATATATATGACCCCCCGAGAGTTCTCTGGAGGAGAGCGTCACAGAGACCTCGAAACACGAAAATAGAGGTTGCGGTAGCAAAGATTGAAGAGAGAAACTCCGCTGTAGGGATCACCACCTTCTCCACCTTCTCCAACATGTTCATTGATAGCTCAAAATTTAGCACTATTTTACTGTGGTTTTTAAGTATACTATTACTCATATTGTCACTCATTTCATGCTCCATCTACATACACATGTGCCTATTTTGCATAATTACGAGTTTTTGTTCATTTCCATATGAGCTTCTCATATTTAGTAGTTTTAGTAGGATTTTATTATGGTTCTCTTATCTTTGTTGTGTAGTTAGGTGTTATTTCCAATCATGGAAAAATGAAGCAAAATGGACCAAGAGGGTACAAGATGGGATAATTACAAGCACCAGACTTAGTCATATGAGGTGCAGGAAAAGTGATATTTTTCCAACATCTTATATTTAAGATCTAAGGCCATGGTGTTGTAGCCCCATCCATATGAGTTAAATGAGCCGATGAACACCCAAATTGAAGTTCGTATGAAGAAATGACGTCCAGAATACGAAAGCATCCAGTAACTTTAGCGATCATTGGTACGGGCAGACCCGCCCGTACTGTACGATCGTACCAGGCTCCGTTGGGTCCGTTTCGTCAAATGGAACAACATGTGTGAAGGCCTGATGGGCATATTCGGCCCCAGGCTCCGTCAGTTCGCGAAACCGACCTCCAGAGTGATATTTAAGGAGGGGAGGAGCCAAGGACGAGGGCATCAATCATCCACGCCCTAAGAGAAGGAGATCTGCTGCTCCGCCACCGCCGCCGTCTCCACAGTTTCCGCCTCCATCACCATCTCCACCAGCACAGAGGAGGAGGAGGATATGATCTTGAAGGGCAACGCATCGATCTCCATCATCATCATTATCAACAACGTCTCCGTCACCGATCCCCTTTATCTACTTGGTTGTGATCCGAACTCTATTACGATGTACACTTGTATGCAATTGTGCCTTCATGTTCATATTGCTATGATGTTGATTCCCTTCATGTATGAGTAGTTCTTTTGTTCTTGGGGAGATATGGAGAAACCCTAGTAATATTATGATGTTAAATAAAGATATCTTATACCTTTGATCTATGAATGTGTGTTAGTTCTCCTCTTGATGTTATGTGAAGTGCACCACATAATATTTTCCTTATGGACAAGGAGGGTACTACCCTTTGAAGTGTGGTAGAGTGAACGACGGGAAGTGACACTACCGTATCGGTGCTTTAATACATGGATGGGGGGGTAATGAGGGATTCACTAAGCTCATATCGATAACCATGGGGTAAAACCCTTAATAGCAATAGTCAATATGTGATGACCCACAAGTATAGGGGGTGTATCGTAGTATCTTCGATAAGTAAGAATGTCGATCCCAACGAGGAGCAGAAGGTGTTGACAG
>NC_061510.1:354458289-354474725 GCF_022539505.1 Lolium rigidum | reverse complement strand
GTTAAGGAACAACCCATATAAATGTGACAGCACCTAACGATAACAAAGATAATTTCTGAAGTGACATGCTATCATAATCTTGATCAATACTATTGTAAAGTACATGAGATGAATGCAGCGATTCGAAGCAATGATGAAGATAATGAGTAAACAAATGAATCATATAGCAAAGACTTTTCATGAATAATACTTTCAAGACAAGCATCAATAAGACTTGCATAACAGTTAACTCATAAGCAATAAGTTCTTAGTAGAAAGCTTTGATACAACACAAAGGAAGATATAAGTTTCAGCGGTTGCTTTCAACTTCAACATGTATATCTCATAGATAATTGTCAACACAAAGTAATATAACAAGTGCAATAGGTAAACATGTAAGAATCAATGCACACAGTTGATACAAGTGTTTGCTTCTAAGATAGAAAGAATAGGTAAACTGACTCAACAATAAAGTAGAAGATAGGCCCTTCGCGAGAGGAAGCATTGATTACTATATTTGTGCTAGAGCTTTTCATTTTGAAAACAAGAAACAATTTTGTCAACGGTAGTAATAAAGCATATGTGTTATGTATAAGATATCCTATAAGTTGCAAGCCTCATGCATAGTATACTAATAGTGCTTGCACCTTGTCCTAATTAGCTTGGGTTAACACGGATTATCATTGCATAACATATGTTTCAACCAAGTGTCACAAAGGGGTACCTCTATGCCGCCTGTACAAGGGTCTAAGGAGAAGGTTCGCATTGGATTTCTCGCTTTTGATCATTCTCAACTTAGACACCCATACCGTGAAAACATAGACAACAGATAATGGACTCCTCTTTTAATGCTTAAGCATTTAACAACAGATAATATTCTCATAAGAGATTGAGGATTAGATGTCCACACTGAAACTTCCACCATGAATCATGGCTTTAGTTAGCGGCCCAATGTTCTTCTCTAACAGTATGCATACTCAAACCATTTGATTGTGAAAACCGCCCTTACTTCAGACAAGACGAACATGCATAGCAACTCACATGATATTCAATGAAGGTAAAAGTTGATGACGTCCCCAGAAAACATGGTTACCGCTCAACAGGCAACTTACTAAGAAATAAGACACATAAGTACATATTCTTCACCACGATAGTTTTTAAGGCTATTTGTCCCATGAGCTATATATTGTAAAGGTAAAGAATAGAAATTTTAAAGGTAGCACTCAAGTAATGTACTTTGGAATGGCGGAGAAATACCATGTGGTAGGTAGGTATGGTGGACACAAATGGCATGGTTATTGGCTCAAGGATTTGGATGCACGAGAAAAATTCCTCTCAATACAAGGCTAGGCTAGCAAGGTTGTTTGAAGCAAACTCAATTATGAAATGGTGCAGCAAGACTCACATATAAACATATTGTAAGCATTATAAGACTTTACATCGTCTCCTTGTTGTTCAAACACCTTAACCAGAAAATATCTATACTTAGAGAGACCAATCATGCAAACCAAATTTTAACATGCTCTATGTAGTTATTCATTAATGGGTACAAGGTACATGATGCAAGAGCTTAAACAAGATCTATATGAGCACAAAAATTGCCAAGTATCACATTATTCAATACATTATACCATTTACCACATGCGGCATTTTCCGTTTCCAGCCATATATCAATGAATGAAATAGTTCAAATTTCGCAATGAACATTAAAGATAAAGCTAAGAACATATGTGTTCATACGAAACAGCGGAGCGTGTCTCTCTCTCCCAAACAAAGAATGCTAGGATCCGATTTATTCAAACAAAAACAAAAACAAAAACAAACAGACGCTCCAAGTAAAGCACATAAGATGTGATGGAATAAAAATATAGTTTCACTAGAGGAACCTGATAAGTTGTCGATGAAGAAGGGGATGCCTTGGGCATCCCCAAGCTTAGACGCTTGGGTCTTCTTAAAATATGCAGGGATGAACCACGGGGCATCCCCAAGCTTTGACTTTTCAATCTTCTTGATCATATTGTATCATCCTCCTCTCTTGACCCTTGAAAACTTCCTCCACACCAAACTCGAAACAAACTCATTAGAGGGTCGGTGCATAATTCATATATTCAGAGGTGACATAATCATTCTTAATACTTCTGGACATTGCACAAAGCTACGCGAAAGTTAATGGAACAAAGAAATCCATCAAACATAGCAAAACAGGCAATGCGAAATAAAAGGCAGAATCTGTCAAAACAGAATAGTCCGTAAAGACGAATTTTAAAGTGGCACCAGACTTGCTCAGATGAAAATGCCCAAATTTAATGAAAGTTGCGTACATATCTGGGGATCACGCACGTAAATTTGTAGATTTTTCTGAGTTACCTACAGATAATTCTACCCAGATTCGTGACAGCAAGAAATCTGTTTTTGTGCAGTAATCCAAATCTAGTATTGGCTTTACTATCAAAGACTTTACTTGGCACAACAATGCAATAAAATAAAGATAAGGAGAGGTTGCTACAGTAGTAAACAACTTCCAAGACTCAAATATAAAATAAAGTGGAGAAGTAAAATAATGGGTTGTCTCCCATAAGCGTTTTTTTTTCCCTTTCAGCTAGGCGCAGAAAGTGTGTATCAAGTATTATCGAGAGATGAAGCATCAACATCAATAGGTATCTTAGATGCTTCCCCATCCGTAGTGGTGCTAAGGGCTTTGTCAATTTTAGGCCTTTAATAGTTTTTTGGCTTAGGCACTTTAAAGACATACATAAACTTTTGCTCCTTACCCACATAAACTTTCTCCTTAAACTTAAGAGAAGAAAAAGTTGAACCCAAGGTTCCCATAGCTTCTTCAAGTTCACTAATCCTATGGGTTTGATTATCATGAGTAGCACAAGTGTCTAAAACAGACAATTCTCTCATTGATTCCACCTAGAGATTTATCAAGTTTATCGGTGCTATTAAGTAATATTCCCAATTTAGTCTCAATACTTGGAAGATCTTTTTCTATGGCTTCCAACTTTTTCATGACATCTTCAAGAGAGATTTCAGTTTTAGCTTCATTAACAGGTGGTATTCCAACTAGACTCTCAATAATGCAACTAGCTTCTAAAACAGGAGTGCCTAGGAAATTACCTCCTGCAAGAGTATCAAGAACATATCTATTCCAACTAGAGATTCCAACATAAAAGTTCCTAAGTAGTATAATAGTGGAGTGTTTCTTAATGCACCTATGATGAGCATCGCTAATTCTATACCAAGCATCTTTAAAACTTTCTCCCCCTTGTTGCTTAAAGGAACGAACTTCAACTTCCGGATTACTCATTTTTAGCAGTGGTAAATAAAGCTAACTAAATAAAGTAAATGCAAGTAACTAATTTTTTTTGTGTTTTTAATATAGAGAACAAGACATTAAATAAAGTAAAACTAGCAACTAATTTTTGTGTGTTTTGATATAATGCAGCAAACAAAGCAGTAAATAAAGTAAAGTAAAGCAAGACAAAAACAAAGTAAAGAGATTGGAAGTGGAGACTCCCCTTGCGAGCGTGTCTTGATCTCCCCGGCAACGGCGCCGGAAATTTGCTTGATGCGTGTAGTTGACACGTCCGTTGGGAACCCCAAGCGGAAGGTGTGATGCGCACGGTAGCAAGTTTCCCTCGATAAGAAACCAAGGTTTAATCGAACCGAGTAGGGAGTCAAGAAGCACGTTGAAGGTTGATGGCGGTGGAGTGTAGTGCGGCGCAACACCGGGGATTCCGGCGCCAACGTGGAACCTGCACAACACAATCACAGAACTTTGCCCCAACGTAACGGCGAGGTTGTCAATCTCACCGGCTTGCTCTGTAAACAAATGATTAGATGTATAGTGTGGATGATGATGTTTGTTTGCGAAGAACGATAAAGAACAATTGCGAGTAGATTGTATTTCGGATGTAAAGAATAGGACCGGGGTCCACGAGTTCACTAGTGGTGTCTCTCCCATAAGATAGCAGATGTTGGGTGAACAAATTACGGTTGGGCAATTGACAAATAAAGAAGGCATAACAATGCACATACATATATCATGATGAGTACTATGAGATTTAATCAGGGCATTACGACAAAGTACATAGACCGTCATCCAGCATGCATCTATGCCTAAAAAGTCCACCTTCAGGTTATCATCCGAACCCCTCCGGTATTAAGTTGTAAACAACGGACAATTGCATTAAGTATGGTGCATAATGTAATCAACACAAATATCCTTAGACAAAGCATCGATGTTTTATCCCTAGTGGCAACAGCACATCCACAACCTTAGAACTTTCATCGTCATCGTCCCGGATTTAATGGAGGCATGAACCCACTATCGAGCATAAATACTCCCTCTTGGAGTCACAAGTATCAACTTGGCCAGAGCCTCTACTAGCAACGGAGAGCATGCAAGAACATAAATAACATATATGATAGATTGATAATCAACTTGACATAGTATTCAATATCCATCGGATCCCAACAAACACAACATGAAGGATTACAAATTGACGATCTTGATCATGATAGGCAGCTCACAAGATCGAACATGATAGCACAATTAGGAGAAGACGACCATCTAGCTACTGCTATGGACCCATAGTCCAGGGGTGAACTACTCACACATCGATCCGGAGGCGATCATGGCGATGAAGAGACCTCCGGGAGATGATTCCCCTCTCCGGCGGGGTGCCGGAGGCGATCTCCTGAATCCCCCCGAGATGGGATTGGCGGCGGCGTCTCTGGAAGGTTTTCCGTATCGTGGCTCTCGGTACTGGGGGTTTCGCGACGAAGACTATATGTAGGCAGAAGGGCAGGTCAGGGGGCGTCACGAGGGGCCCACACGCTAGGGCCGCACGGCCAGGGGCTGGGCCGCGCCGCCCTGTTGTGTGGCCACCTCGTGGCCCCACTTCTTATCTCCTCCGATCTTCTGTAAGCTTCGTGGAAAAATAGGCCCCTGGGCGTTGATTTCGTCCAATTCCGAGAATATTTCCTTACTAGGATTTCTGAAACCAAAAACAGCAGAAAACAGCAACTGGCTCTTCGGCATCTCGTCAATAGGTTAGTGCCGAAAAATGCATAAATATGACATATAATGTGTATAAAACATGTGAGTATCATCATAAAAGTAGCATGAAACATAAGAAATTATAGATACGTTTGGGACGTATCATGCGCCGGTCGTCACCATCGCCGGCGATATTGTGGGACCTATTAGTACACTATATGTACAAAAATTACTCGTATAAGACAACACGATCCATACGGACCACTACAAGGTTGTATGTACATGTCAGATTTTTAAATTTGCAATCATGCCCCGCTTATGAAGGGGTATGAAAAGATCTTCACCGTCCATGTTTTTTCTCACGGCCAGAGTTCTGTCACAAAGCCTCCTCAGCTAGCTCTTTAGAACCTAAACCCATAGCCTGACAAGAGCCAGAAAGGAGCACCTATCAACAAAGAGACTAGAATGCTGGCGTTTAGCCTAGCAAGTCTACTTAGTTGAGCACTCAACCTTCATGAACCAGCTTTCAACGCCCAACTCCCTTGGCATCCTAATCTTACAACCCTCGAGTCCCAGTCTCGGGTTGCGCTATGGCAAGTCCATTTCTCAAAAAAGCATATCATGGTCAGTGATGAGGGCACTGGTTGGCATCGGTTAAGGGAACACTGGAGCAGAAGTGATGATCGAGCTTGTCAAACTTCTGTGGCTACCCAACTAGAACTACGCACGAGGCAAGTAGAAGTAGGTATACATGAACTGCTCTGCATGTTTCATGGGTACTAGGACTCGGAATGAAAATTAACATAAATATTTCGACTTTTTCTTGGGGGTGGGGAAATAAAATATGATATAAATAAATTTCTGGTTGGGGTTTGTTAGCTGGCATCAGTAGGCCTAATCCGAAATATGTCAAATAGCCAAAGTAGCCCATCTCGAAACTTGAAGGCGGTGACCTCATAATCCCTCGCTCCATTCAATATTTACCCCATGTTCGCCATGATTAATAATAATACAACTTATACAAGAATTTGGTTGAGAAAATAGAGTTCATTCCAATGCAACCTGTCCATGGATTTAATATTTAGATACAAAGTAAGTGAAAATTTACCCCCATGTGTTCATCTTTATATATCTAGCCTCTTATAATTGACCTAAATACTTTACCTACTAAGTACACCACCATTCACTTGTTTCAGCCACCATTTTGCTCATATATGGCTAAAGACTCCCTTTTAACATTTTCACAATGCAGTTCTTATCGAAATGGTCTTACCTAGTCTGGCAACTCTTGTTGTACCTATATAGTTGTATATATATGGAGAGTGCCTGAAATTGACATCTGTAGTTAAAATCACCGTGAGATTAGCCACGTTTTCATCGAGATCTTGATCAGTGGGCCCATCTTACGATGCATACATAGAGCTGATTAAGAAACATAGGCGCAAATTCACTCGTTCGGAATAAGGGGCATTGGGAAACACGTCAAAACACTCTGCTAGGTCACGGCACCAAAAAGTTTGAGGTCTGTACCTGGGCATCATTTGTCTTAGAGCATCTCCAGCCGCGTCCACTAAAGCGGCCTCTAAAGTAATTTTGGGCGTGCCGGACAAAAAATCATTTTCAGCCACGTGTCCCAAAGACCCTTTCCGTTCGGTGCGGCTCAATACGGTATCCTGCGCCCCGAGCCTGTCCCCGCTACACAGGGAAAGCTTCAAACACGCCGAACACAACGAGAAGCGAGGCAAGAAAACGTGGGCCTGACCCGTCAGCGACCCACGTCCAACCAAATCCAAGTCACGGGCCTTGAAAAGAAAATCCAAGTCATTGAAACCAGACTTGATCTACACATCAGACACCACCAATAAGATTGAAGTTGGCATGTGGCGTGAGGTGCAGCTCGATGCTAGCGAATATCCAGATCGGTGAAGATTCAATCTGACGGAGATTCAAGTTATCATGGCAACGGAAATCCAAGCTATAGAGCAACAACAGAGATATGAATATCGAAGTCATGCATGCGTAGCCTTCAGAGTCGGTTCTCAACTTAATTGTCATGTTTGGTAATTACAATCGACAACTCACTTATTTCAGATGAAATCTTCATATGTGCATTATCAATTGATAACTACTTCCTTTCTAATTCTTCTGAAGCCAAAGCACTAACAAAAATGGAGAAAGAGATGCAGCACTGCACAGGAAACATGCAAGACAAAAAGGAAGGATGCTCCAACTTGGAGAAAGAGATACTACACTGCACATGGAACATGCAAGAAAAAAAGATATAATAGTGATACACGTACTATATTAATAACCATTTTTATATAGTAAAGGATAGATTATTAGGATAAAGAAATAAGATCACCAAAAAAATTAAGGCAGATCGGTAGCGAGACAAAAAAAACTCTAGTCAATATATCCTATAAATAATCACTCTCTGCCAGATCCACGGCTACAAGGCATGAACGAGCTTTAGTCAGACCTAACATGAGAGTTGCCAACATTTGGTGATACACAAGTAGTGCACTCGGTTTGGTAGGACAGGTAGCCGGAAGAAAAGAAAGTGGTCGGTCAGTTGATGAAGGAATTTTACCTGGTGGATCAGCTCCATGTAAATGCACCAAGATGTGAACTTTTTTTTTTGCTTAAGAACACTACACATCATAGTTTTCCTTTTAAATATGGTACTGCATGTTATAGGCGAAAACAATAAAAAAACAAAGAAACGGGGAATATCATGCACATCAGAGGAGTTTATTTGGTTGTGTGTAACCAACCACCAGACCCAGGACGGAAGAGGAGATCCCTCCGGTGACCAGACCCACGATGCAGGCGACGTCCTACGTACAACGGGAAACAATCCGTCGGTAGGAGGCGATTTTCACGGCACTAGACCGTCTTTAATTTTACATACGGGCTCTGACGTTTTTCGTTTTATCTCTCCTCCACATCCTCTAATCTCCTACGTGGATATTGTTACAGACTGCTGACTAGACATCACTGTACATGCCCTAATGAAAACGAATTTACTTTGTTTTTGCAACAAGTTGATTGATTTCCTATGGAATCAATCAGTCGATTTTTTTTGGGTATCCAACTGCATGTTTTATAAAGATAAACATATTTTTTATAAGATACAACTGTATTTATTCAAACTTCTAATTATACTCATTTATCTTTTAATGATGAAGATAATTGATTTTCTATGCTATCATTAAAAAATATGCACACGGAAATAGGAAAAGGTTTTTTATGTGAAGCTAAATATAGAAATATAATACTAAAAAACATCAACATGAACATCATAAGTCAAATCTAACTGTAAAACATACATTCTCAATATAAGGGCATGTACAACAGTACACCGTCAGCCGTCAGCTGTCTGTAGCATGTGCCACGTAGAAATTTTAATGATGTGGAGGAGAGAGATGAAGTAAAACGAACGAGGCCGTCTGCAGAAATAACGACGGTATGTTGCCGTCTAAATCGCTGCTTACAGACAGCTTTCTTGCCGTTGTACGGAGGGCATCGTTATTTCACCAACATCGTGGGCCATGATCTAATAGAAATCAAACTTGTACAACGGTTCAGACAGCTTCCGTCGGTAGCCATTCTCCAGGTCATCTGCAGACAGTATTGCAGACAGTTCATACATTGATGCAGTCTTTTCATGTGTCTGTAGAGGGAGCGGTTATGCATCAATTTCGGCCCACGATATGTGATGCTACCGGTACAATGGTAGGGGTGTCGTCGCTAATCAGCGATTAACATGGAATTAGACCGTCTGTAACTTAACAGACGGACTCTACCGTTTTGCATTCTCTCTTCCCCACGTCACTAAATATCCTACGTGGTACATGCAACAGACGGCTGACTAGATGCCGCTGTACATGCCCTTAGGCTGGCAGTTCTATTTAAAAGACGCCTTCAGAAACAAACCCGTTGTATGAGGCGACTGTTCTCCTATCTGTAAGTGACGTGGTACAGATTTATCGACAGCCTTCGGCTAAACAATTGTACATGCCCTAATATAATTCTAGCCACCCTTAGGGCATGTACAGTAGTATACACTCAGCTGTCTGTAAGCTGTGCCATGTAGTCGGTAATCTTGCAGACAGTCGATCTCCACTTTTTTCGGTTGCTTAGCGACGCCTACCATCCCGTTGTACAGATGCTGTCTATAACGTGTGGCTCCAGAACAAATCTGGTCCTTTGATCGTGCCTTGTTTCTCTTCCGTTAGTGCTAATAAATAATTATTTTAATTCGTGCAGTTCTGAGTTTTAGGTTCTTGCAGACAACTCAAACGACAACCTATTGTATGAGTCGTCTGTAGTGGTGTCTAGAGCTAACATGTAAATATGCTACAGACGTTTGCCGTCGAAATGACTGTACATGCCCTAAAACAGGAGCATCAGCCGGTATGACCGGTCTGGGCCCGGTCATACCGGCCCCTCAATTTTTGGCAGAAAAGGGCGTGCGACGCGGCGCGTGGAAGGGAGCGAGCCAGCGGAACGGATGACGCGGGGCGGCCTGGTGATTTGGAGCGCGACTGGCGTGCAACACATGGGCGAGCGGGAGATGTGGGTGCGCAGCAGCGGCTAGCGGGGCCCGCGTGCGGGCGTAGCTTGCGAGGTTGAAGCGAGCGAGCGGGGCAAATCCTATACACCGACCAGGTCGGTGTATACGGATCGCCGCACACCCTCCGCGCGTGTGTGGGCCTGGCCCATGTAGGTATTTTTCGTTTTCGTTTTTATTCTCTCTTTTCTGTTTCATTTTTCTTTTCTATTTTCTGTTCTTTTTCTTTTTTCTTTTCTGTTTTCTGTTTTCGGTTTTGTTTATATTTAATTTTCAGATTTGAATTTTTTTTTAAAAGTGTTCAAATTAAGAAAATGTTCAAAATAAAAAATGTTCAAATTTGAAAATCGTTCAAATCTGAAAACCGATCAAATTTAAAAACCGTTCAAATTTTCAAAACGTTCAAACGTGAAAAATGTTCAAATTTAAGAACCATTCAAATTTAAAAACCGTTCAAACATGAAAAATGTTCAAATTTTGAAAAAAACTTATTATTTTCGAAAAATGTTCAAAATATAAAACTGTTCAAATTTAAAAGTGTTGAATTAAAAAATGTTCATATTTAGAAAAAATCTCGAAAAATAGTTTCATAAAAAATGTTGGATTTTGAGAAAGAAAAATATTAATAACAGAAAAGAAACAGAAAAAAGAGAAGAAAAAAGAGAAAAAAATCGTACCTGAGGTGATGGGCCGCGGCCCAAACTACCCGACCTGGTCGCTGGGGTGTGCGGCAACCCGCACGAGCCGACCAGGTCGGCCTCGCGGTGGGAGCAGCGCGGCGGTTGCCTGTTGCGCTGCGAGCAGGCGCGGGCGACCACGTGCGGGAGCTGGTCAGCTGGCGATGCGAGGCTAGGCGTGGGCGCGCACGTGAGGGAGGGAGCTCTGCGGCCTGGGTCATACCGGCCCACTTCTCTGGATAAAGCAACGCATGGGGAGAGAATAAAAAGTGGGCCGGCCGGTTTGACCGGACTGGAGGCCGGTCTGACCGACCAAAACCGCTATTTTGGCATTTTTCCATTAATTCTTTTTGGGCAAAAAGCGGAGCAAACTTTGAGTCTCTTTTGGGAAAAAATTGAGCGAACTTTGATCATCATTGGGAGCAAAATATTGGAGAGAAAAAGATAGAAGCAACAGGCGGAATATTTTTATGGCGAACAAGAAGTGGTAGAAACGAAATGAAAAATGCCGAGCAAAAAACGAGCCACCTTTGGAGATGCGGAATAGAGGAGATCAAAGATGGCATATGGTGGTGAAGATAAAATGAATGAAAGATACCAAACAAATGAGCTTAATTTGAGCCAAAAAAAACAAAATAACTACTCCGATCCCCTCTTAATAGTTTGGGGTTCTATACTAAAAAAACCCGAAAAGAGGAGACTACCTGTTATCACCAGAATTTGATCGGATCAGAGGTGGGCCGTGATTGAAGATGAATTTGAAGATTATATACGGAAGAAATACGTGAATCGGCCTTTTATACCAAGTTGGGCTAAATTGCCCGTGTATCTGTAACATATTAGATCGCATCTTAGTTTAGCAGATAGAGTTTAGCCCGTGCACGGTTAGGTGCACGCCGCAATTAGAAAGTCCCTTGGACTATAAATATGTATCTAGGGTTTATGGAATAAACAACCAACGTTCAACACAACCAATCTCGGCGCATCGCCAACTCCTTCGTCTCGAGGGTTTCTCCGGTAAGCACCATGCTGCCTAGATCGCATCTTGCGATCTAGGCAGCGTAATGCCTATCCACGTTGTTCATGCGTTGCTCGTGCTGAAGCCTTTTTGATGGCGAGCAACGTAGTTATCTTAGATGCGTTAGGGTTAGCATTATTCTTAGTATCATATGCTGTCGTAGTGCAACCCTTATGCATCTAGCCGCCCTTACACTTATCTTAGGTGTAGGGCGGCACCCCGCTTGATCATCGTTTAGTAGATCCGATCCGTTACGGTTGCTCCTTGTTCTTCAAGGATTAGTTTAATATCTGCAATAGTTAGGCCCTACAAAGGGTTGGAGGATCCGGCGGCGTGTAGGGTGTCATCTGCTAGCCCTAGACAGGACGTTCCGGGAATCAACCTCGTGTTGGTTTTTAGGCCCCGTCTAGGATCGGCTCATGATCACCGTACGCGAGCGCGAGGCCCAATCGTGAGTAGGATGATCCGATTATGCGGTGAAAACCCTAAATCGTTGTAGATCTCATCAGCTTTATCTTGATCAAGCAGGACCACCATATATTCGGACACCTTGTACGAATCATGGGTGGATCGGCGCTTTGAGCCGATTCACGAGGATAACTCGAGAGCCGATCGAGGCTCGCATTTAACGTTTACGTGTGTGCCCTGCAGGAAACTAAGCGAGGCATCATCCAACACCTTCCTGACCAGGTATAGGTCAGGTGGCACGCCCTTGCATCAGCATCGGACGTGCGTGCCCAGAAGGCTTTGCGGGCCGTCGCTTCAGAGGGACCAGGGCCAGCCGCAGCCCAGAGTTGTTCCCGGCTCTACGGTGTTGCCCGTCGCTACCCGCCGGTGGGTTTTTGACCGCAACACATTCTGGCACGCCCGGTGGGACAAACTTCGACATCAACCTCATCGCCGTCTACATCTGAGATGGCGGAGGATACCCCGGTCAAGTACGAGGACCTGTCTGACGAGCTCAAGAAGAAGTATGACGAGATCAAGGCAGTCCTCGAAGCCGACCTCATCGGCTCTTTCCACAGAACCCGCTCCCATGGCATCAGGTGGAAGGGGTTCTCACCTGAAGGCGCGCTCGATGGAGTGGACCTGTCCACCCCGTCAGAAGAACGCACCAGGTCGGCTGCGTCAAGAGATCAACTTCATGGTGGCTCATTCGCCGCACCGCCACTCGAGAGCTCGGTGAACACTTTGGAGCGTGTCGCTCTTCGCATGATCCAGGAAATCATGAGCCATCGGTACTCTCCGTCGGGACCGGCTACAGGGACTTACCAACGAGAGATGCCACTCCAGTCCCGTCCACCGCTGCCGTTCGCGTTGGCAGCACCAGAAGTGCCGAACTCATCGGCCTACGTCGTCTACAAGATTGGTGGTGACCCTAGTGACTACCAATTCCTTCATGAGGCGCCCAAGGAGATCCCGCACGGATACACGTGCGCATACGTACCAGAGCTGCGATGAGCTCGGGCACCCTCGAACCAGGCTGCAACAGCAGGGACTTCTGGGGCAGCAGGAGGAACGTCGGGAGCAGATCTTGAGAAGCAGACGTGGCTAGCTAAGTACGCCACTCCGACAAACCTCCAGAGCTCAGCTCCTGCAGTTGGCTCAGAGCTGGAAAAGCAAGCATGGCGGGCCAAGTATGCCACCCCGGCGAATCTTCAGGGTTCAACGCCTTCAGCCATCACCGCGGATGAGATTTGTACAATTCTGAAAGATCAGTTCGGCATGATGCCGAAAAGGAGGACAATCGGCTATACCAAGCCGTACCCCAACGAGTACGAATTGATTCCGCTACCACCCAAATATCGGCTCCCTGATTTCACAAAGTTCAGCGGATCAGATGGTTCCAGCTCCATCGAGCATGTGAGCCGATATTTGGCACAGCTGGGCACGATCTCAGCATCAGACGAGCTGCGTGTGAGGTTCTTCGCACAGTCCCTCACGGGATCGGCTTTCGGGTGGTACACATCGCTGCCACCGAACTCAATCCGGACTTGGAAGCGGTTGGAAGAGCGGTTCCATGAGCGGTATCACTCGGAGGCTTCCGAGGCTGGCATTGCCGATCTAGCACAAGTACGACGAAGCGCGGGGAAACGAGTGTCGGAATACATCCAGGCGCTTCGGGACCGTTAGGAACCGATGCTATTCGGTTCACGTAAGTGAAAAGAAGCGATCGAGTTGGCGGTGGTGGGTCTCTCATCATCGATCAAGGACGTGGCCTCCCAAGCGGACTACCCTTCGTTGGCGCACATGGTGCGGAAGGCGTCGGCATATGAACAGGCGCCACCCGGATGTTTACCGGGACAAATTCAAGCGTGCGGTGGTCCTGGTTGAGGCGGACGAGGAGGAAGGGGCTATGGGAGATCGGGAGGTAGCGATGGCTGAATGGACTCGGACGGCAAGCCCCGTGTCCTGTAAGTGGGTTAAGCCACAAGGTCCTCCAAAAGGGTTCGACTTCGACGTGACCAAAGCCGAGCAGATTTTCGACCTCTTGCTCACGGAGAAGCAGCTGAAGGTACCCGAAGGCCACAAGATCCCCACGGTGCAGGAGCTGAACGGAAAGCCATACTGCAAATGGCATAACACGTTCTCCCACGCCACCAACGACTGCAGGGTGTGGCGCCAGCAGATCCAAATGGCGATAGAAAAAGGACAGCTAATTTTTAATCAGTACGCCATGAAGGTCGACACACACCCCTTCCCCGCCGTTAACATGGTGGAGTATACTTACCATGGAGAGTGCCAGCCAGATTTCTCGTGCAATATCAACATGGTGGGGCCTGGGCACCACTCCGGTAAGGACGGAGATGAGGGCAGCTGCTCTCATAGCAAAGACACAGAGGAAGCCGCTCCACGCGATCGGCTCCGTCATGATGGCAAGCGCTACATCACAGAGGGACAAGTGAGGAACGTGAGATATCAGCGACCTCTCTCTGGTAACCTCCTCAACAAGTATGTGGGTCAATACGACCAACGCCGGCGATGCAACGACGATGATGAAAGAGGTCGTCTGGCTAGGGACGACAGGAGACGTCGTCGGCATGATCGCGACGAGGAGCGATACGAGCGCCACGCCAAGGAAAAGTCGAGAGAGCAAGACGACGAGGATAGGCACTCGGGACTGCCCCTTCTTCAGACACTGCTGGGATTCAGGAATGAGCCGATTGCCTACAATCGGCAACTGCCCAGAATGCAAACGAAAGAGGAAGGATGCAGCTAACGTGTCCGTGTTCAAGCGTCTAGGACCTCTCCCGCCTCGGAACAAGCATGCTGAGTCCTCTCGGGTAGAAGATCTCGAGGAACTAGAGGACGATGATGAAGAAGACGAGATATCATCGGCCAAGGTGGTGCCACGATGGGCTCGGCCGTTCCCAAAAGCGAAGGGTTCAACGACTACGTGGGTTGGAGGAAGGCTGAAAGGTTATACCTGCACACGTTGAGGAAGGCGCGGCCTGATGCGGCCGCTAAAATTCGACGAACCCTGGACAAAGAAGGTCAGCCACAAAGAAAAGAGTGGCGCCCCAGGCAAAGGAAAGCCGATGATGAAACATCGGCTGGCACAAACATGGTGCTCGTCCTTCCAACGGAGTTTGGTGCTCCGGGATTACACGAGGCACCCAGTTTCAACGACTGCGAGCGCATCAATGTGACACAGGATGGGACCAGGTTGGTCTCGCCCACCGACCCGACTGTTTAGCGAAACGCAGCGTCTATGGACAAACGTGGCGATGCCGATCCGGGAGATCGGCCCCAAAGATTTCTGAAGGAAGCAAAAACCTTCGTCGAGCAAAGCAACGTGGAGGCCGATTCCAGCAATCGGCCAAAATTATCCTCACCATCCATTCCGCCTGAATTCAGCATCGATCTAATAGGCGATGGGTTTACGTCGGCTGATGAGCTGGAGGAAGTCCACATTGGTCCTAGCGAGAGCCGACGTTCACATAGAGTGCCTTGGCTAATCATAGAGCCGATTTCGGCGGTTACTGCGCAGAATCGGCTCGGGGGGCACCCAGGTGAATAAAACACGAGGATATGAAGGGAAAGTGTCTTCCTAATGCCCAGCAGCTCAAGGTAATCTTTGATGATGGGTATTGAAGCATGGGGGCCGATACATAAATCGGCCGAATTCAAAAAAAATTAAGCACAGCCGATGCGCAGACATCGACTTAAGGATAGAAAGCCGATGCATGGCCATCAACTCAAGAGGTATAATTGTTGCAACCAGAGGGTCAATGGAATGCCTTCTTGCAAGTACTCGAGTCTGCAATATCAGCTAGGGTACATTTGAGGGATTACAACCCTGACCAATGCCAAGAGCAGTTTAGACGTGCAGATCAGGTTAAGGGTGGGTTACATCAAATCCGCCAAAGGAAAGAAGCCGATCTGACCAGCAAGGCGCAAGAGCGGACTCGAAGAAACTCGGGGGGGGCAGCTCACCTTGAAGGTTCTCTGCTTTAGGGAGTGATGTCTACGTTCCCCCTCCTTTCCTGTAGACAGTGTTGGGCCTCCAAGAGCAGAGGTTTGTAGAACAGCAGCAAGTTTTCCCTTAAGTGGATCACCCAAGGTTTATCGAACTCAGGGAGGAAGAGGTCAAAGATATCCCTCTCATGCAACCTCGCAACCGCAAAGCAAGAAGTCTCTTGTGTCCCCAACACACCAAATAGGTGCACTAGTTCGGCGAAGAGATAGTGAAATACGAGGTGGTATAAATAAGTATGAGCGGTAGCAACGGTGCTGAGAAAAGTGCTTGCTGGCGTGTAGTTGATGGTGGTAGTATTGCAGACAGTAGTAACACGGTAAAACGAGTAAACAAGCAATAGTAACTCAGCAGGTATTTAGGAACAAGGCCTAAGGATTACACTTTCACTAGTGGACACTCTCAACATTGATCACATAACATAATAGATAAATGCATACTCTACACTTTTGTTGGATGATGAACACATTGCGTAGGATTACACGAACCCTCAATGCTGGAGTTAACAAGCTCCACAATAATGCTCATGTTTTAGTAACCTTTAGTGTAAGATAGATCAACAGACTAAACCAAGTACTAGCATAGCATGCACACCGTAACCTTCATGCATATGTAGGAGGAATAGATCACATCAATATTATCATAGCAATAGTTAACTTCGCAATCTACAAGAGATCATGATCATAGCATAAACCAAGTACTAACAC
>NC_061510.1:354442171-354458189 GCF_022539505.1 Lolium rigidum | reverse complement strand
TTATGTCATTATTATGCATTTTCCGACACTAACCTATTGACGAGATGCCGAAGAGCCAGTTGCTGTTTTCTGCTGTTTTTGGTTTCAGAAATCCTACAAAGGAAATATTCTCGGAATTGGACGAAATCAACGCCCAGGGTCTTATTTTTCCACGAAGCTTCCAGAAGACCGAAGGGGATACGAAGTGGGGCCACGAGGTGGCCAGACCATAAGGCGGCGCGGCCAGGGAGGGGCCCGCGCCGCCCTATGGTGTGGGCCCCTCGTCAGCCCTCCGACTCTGCCCTTCCGCCTACTTATAGCATTCGTCGCGAAAAACCCAGTACCGAGAGCCACGATACGGAAAACCTTCCAGAGACGCCTCCACCGTCAATCCCATCTCGGGGGATTCAGGAGATCGCCTCCGGCACCCTGTCGGAGAGGGGAATCATCTCCCGGAGGACTCTTCATCACCTTGATCGCCTCCGGATTGATGTGTGAGTAGTTCATCCTTGGACTATGGGTCCATAGCAGTAGCTAGATGGTTGTCTTCTCCTCATTGTGCTATCATGTTAGATCTTGTGAGCTGCCTATCATGATCAAGATCATCTATTTGTAATGCTACATGTTGTGTTTGTTGGGATCCGATGAATATGGAATACTATGTCAAGTTGATTATCAATCTATCATATATGTGTTGTTTATGTTCTTGCATGCTCTCCGTTGCTAGTAGAGGCTCGGCCAAGTTGATACTTTTAACTCCAAGAGGGAGTATTTATGCTCGATAGTGGGTTCATGCCTCCATTGAATGCGGGACGATGACGGAAAGTTCTAAGGTTGTGGATGTGTTGTTGCCACTAGGGATAAAACATCAATGCTTTGTCTAAGGATATTTGTGTTGATTACATTACGCACCATACTTAATGCAATTGTCTCTTGTTTGCAACTTAATACTGGAAGGGGTGCGGACGCTAACCCGAAGGTGGACTTTTTAGGCATAGATGCATGTTGGATGGCGGTCTATGTACTTTGTTGTAATGCCCTGATTAAATCTCATAGTAGTCATCGTGATATGTATGTGCATTGTTATGCCCTCTCTATTTGTCAATTGCCCAACTGTAATTTGTTCACCCAACATGCTATTTATCTTATGGGAGAGACACCACTAGTGAACTGTGGACCCCGGTCCATTCGTTTACATCTGAAATACAATCTACTGCAAACTCTGTTCTTTACTGTTCTTCGCAAACAAACATTATTTTCCACACCATACGTTTAATCCTTTGTTTACAGCAAACCGGTGAGATTGACAACCTCACTGTTACGTTGGGGCAAAGTACTTTGATTGTGTTGTGCAGGTTCCACGTTGGCACCGGAATCCCTGGTGTTGCGCCGCACTACACTCCGTCACCAACAACCTTCACGTGTTCCTTGACTCCTACTGGTTCGATAACCTTGGTTTCATACTGACGGAAAACTCGCTGTTGTACGCATCACACCTTCCTCTTGGGGTAGCAAACGGACGTGTGTCAATTGCACGCCAGCAAGGATTTTTCTGGCGCCGTTGCCGGGGAGATCAAGACACGCTGCAAGGGGAGGCTCTCACTTCCAATCTCTTTACTTTGTTTTTGTCTTGCTTTACTTTATTTTATTTAATGCTTTGTTTGTTATCTATATCAAAAATACAAAAAAAAAATTAGTTACTAGTTTTACTTTATTTACTGTCTTGTTTGCGTTCTCTATATTAAAAACACAAAAAATTTAGTTACTTGCATTTACTTTATTTAGTTTGCTTTATTTACTACTGCTAAAATGAGTAATCCTGAAGTTGAAGTTCGTTCGTTTAAGCAACAAGGTGGAGGAAGTTTTAAAGATGCTTGGTATAGAATTAGTGTTGCTCATCATAGGTGCACTAAGAAACACTCCACTATTATCCTACTTAGGAACTTTTATGTTGGTATCTCTAGCTGGAATAGGTATGTTCTTGATACTCTTGCGGGAGGTAATTTCCTAGGCACCCCTGCTCTAGAAGCTAGTTGCATTATTGAGAGTCTAGTTGGAATATCACATGTTAATGAAGCTAAAATTGAAATCTCTCTTGAAGATGTCATGAAAAAGTTGGAGGCCATAGAGAAAAATCTTCCAAGTGTTGAGACTAAATTGGGTATATTACTTAATAACACTGATAAACTTGATAAAACTCTAAGTGGAATCAATGAGAGAATTGCCGTGTTAGAAACTTGTGCTACTCATGATAATCGAACCCATAGGATTAGTGAACTTGAAGAAGCTATGGGAACCTTGGGTTCAACTTTTTCCTCTCTTAAGTTTAAGGAGAAAGCTTATGTGGGTAAGGAGCAAAAGTTCATGTATGTCTCTAAGGCGCCTAAGCCAAAAAAAACTATTATAGGCCTAAAATTGACAAAGCCCTTAGTACCACTATAGATAATGGAGCATCTAAGATACCTAATGTGATAAATTGTGAAAATTATGATGTTGATGCTTCATCTCTTGATGTTACTTGATTCACACTTTACGCGCCTAGGCGAAAGGCGTTAAGAAAAGCGCTTATGGGAGACAACCCATTATTTTACTTCTGCACTTTTGTTTTATATTTGAGTCTTGGAAGTTGTTACTACTGTAGCAACCTCTCCTTATCTTTATTTTATTGCATTGTTGTGCCAAGTAAAGTCTTTGATAGTAATGTTGATACTAGATTTGGATTACTGCACAGAAACAGATTTCTTGCTGTCACGAAATTATCAGCCCCGTCTGTAGGTAACTCAGAAAATTCTGCCAATTTACGTGCGTGATCCTCAGATATGTATGCAACTTTCATTCAATTTGAGCTTTTTCATCTGAGCAAGTTAAGTGCCCCAGAAAAATTCGTCTTTACGGACTGTTCTGTTTTGACAGATTCTGCCTTTTATTTGCCTGTTTTGCTATGTTTGATGGATTTCTTTGTTCCATTAACTTTCAGTAGCTTTGTGCAATGTCCAGAAGTGTTAAGAATGATTATGTCACCTCTGAATATTTGAATTTTCAATTATGCACTAACCCTGTAATGAGTTTGTTTCGAGTTTGGTGTGGAGGAAGTTTTCAAGGGTCAAGAGAGGAGGATGATACAATATGATCAAGAAGAGTGAAAAGTCTAAGCTTGGGGATGCCCCCGTGGTTCATCCCTGCATATTTCAAGAAGACTCAAGCATCTAAGCTTGGGGATGCCCAAGGCATCCCCTTCTTCATCGATAACTTATCAGGTCACCTCTAGTGAAACTATATTTTTATTCAGTCACATCTTATGTGCTTTACTTGGAGCGTCTGTTTGCTTTTATTTTTGTTTTTGTTTGAATAAAATCAGATCCTAGCATTCTTTGTATGGGAGAGAGACACGCTCCGCTGTTGCATATGAACACATGTGTTCTTAGTTCTACTCTTAATGTTCATGGCGAAGGTTGAAACTGCTTCGTTCATTGTTATATGGTTGGAAACAGAAAATACTTCATGTGGTAATTGGTATAATGTCTTGAATAATTTGATACTTGGCAATTTTTGTGCTCACATAGATCATGTTTAAGCTCTTGCATCATGTACTTTGCACCTATTAATGAAGAACTACATAGAGCTTGTTAAAATTTGGTTTGCATGATTGGTCTCTCTGAGTCTAGATATTTTCTGGTTAAGGTGTTTGAACAACAAGGAAGACAGTGTAGAGTCTTATAATGCTTGCAATATGTTCTTATGTAAGTTTTGTCTGTACCGGTTTATACTTGAGTTTGCTTCAAACAACCTTGCTAGCCTAAGCCTTGTATTGAGAGGGATTACTTCTCGTGCATCCAAATCCTTGAGCCAAAAACTATGCCATTTGTGTCCACCATACCTACCTACTACATGGTATTTCTCTGCCATTCCAAAGTACATTACTTGAGTGCTACCTTTAAAATTTCATTCCTTGTCTTTGCAATATATAGCTCATGGGCAAATAGCCTTAAAAACTATTGTGGTAAAGAATATGTAGCTTATGTATCTTATTTCTTATAAGTTGCTTGTTGAGCGATAACCATGTTTCTGGGGACGCCATCAACTATTACACCTTTGTTGAATATCATGTGAGTTGCTATGCATGTTCGTCTTGTCCGAAGTAAGGGCGATTTTCATGATCAAATGGTTTGAGTATGCATATTGTTAGAGAAGAACATTGGGCCGCTAACTAAAGCCATGAATCATGGTGGAAGTTTCAGTTTGGACACTAATCCTCAATCTCTTATGAGAATATTATATGTTGTTGAAATGCTTATGCATTAAAGAGGAGTCCATTATCTGTTTTCTATGTTGTCCCGGTATGGATGTCCTTGTTGAGATCTATCAAAAACGAGAAATCAAATGCGATCTATCTCCTTGGACCTTTGTACAGGCGGCATAGAGGTACCCCTTTGTGACACTTGGTTGAAACATATGTTATGCAATGATAATCCGTGTTAATCCAAGCTAATTAGGACAAGGTGCGAGCACTATTGGTATTATATGCATGAGGCTTGCAACTTATAGGATTTATTATACATAACACATATGATTTATTACTACCGTTGACAAAATTGTTTCTATGTTTTCAAAATGAAAAGCTCTAGCACAAAAATAGTAATCCATGCTTCCCTCTGCGAAGGGCCATTCTTTTACTTTATGTTGAGTCAGTTTACCTACTTCTTTCTATCTTAGAAGCAAACAGTTGTGTCAACTATGTGCATTGATTCTTACATGTTTACCTATTGCACTTGTTATATTGCTTTATGTTGACAATTATCCATGAGATATACATGTTGAAGTTGAAAGCAACCGCTGAAACTTATATCTTCCTTTGTGTTGCTTCAAAGCTTTCTACTCAGAATTTATTGCTTTATGAGTTAACTCTTATGCAAGTCTTATTGATGCTTGTCTTGAAGGTACTATTCATGAAAAGTCTTCGCTATATGATTCAGTTGTTTAATCACTGTCTTTACCATTTCTTCGAATCACTGCATTCATCTCATATGCTTTACAATAGTATTGATCAAGATTATGATAGCATGTCACTTCAAAAATTATCCTTGTTATCGTTTACCTACTCGAGGGCGAGTCGGAACTAAGCTTGGGGATGCTTGATACGTCTCAAACGTATCCATAATTTCTTATGTTCCATGCTACTTTTATGATGATAGTCACATGTTTTATACACACTTTATGTCATTATTATGCATTTTCCGGCACTAACCTATTGACGAGATGCCGAAGAGCCAGTTCTTTGTTTTCTGCTGTTTTTGGTTTCAGAAATCCTACAAAGGAAATATTCTCGAAATTGGACGAAATCAACGCTCAGGGTCTTATTTTTCCACGAAGCTTCCAGAAGACCGAAGGGGGATACGAAGTGGGTCTACGAGGTGGCCAGACCATAAGGCGGCGCGGCCAGGGAGGGGCTAGCGCCGCCCTATGGTGTGGGCCCCTCGGCAGCCCTCCGACTCTACCCTTCCGCCTACTTATAGCCTTCGTCGCGAAAACCCCAGTACCGAGAGCCACGATACGGAAAACCTTCCACAGACGCCGCCGCCAATCCCATCTCGGGGGATTCAGGAGATCGCCTCCGGCACCCTGCCGGAGAGGGGAATCATCTCCCGGAGGACTCTTCATCACCATGATCGCCTCCGGATTGATGTGTGAGTAGTTCATCCTTGGACTATGGGTCCATAGCAGTAGCTAGATGGTTGTCTTCTCCTCATTGTGCTATCATGTTAGATCTTGTGAGCTGCCTATCATGATCAAGATCATCTATTTGTAATGCTACATGTTGTGTTTGTTGGGATCCGATGAATATGGAATACTATGTCAAGTTGATTATCAATCTATCATATATGTGTTGTTTATGTTCTTGCATGCTCTCCGTTGCTAGTAGAGGCTCTGGCCAAGTTGATACTTGTAACTCCAAGAGGGAGTATTTATGCTCGATAGTGGGTTCATGCCTCCATTGAATGCGGGACAGTGATGAGAAAGTTCTAAGGTTGTGGATGTGCTGTTGCCATTAGGGATAAAACATCAATGCTTTGTCTAAGGATATTTGTGTTGATTACATTACGCACCATACTTAATGCAATTGTTTGTTGTTTGCAACTTAATACTGGAAGGGGTGCGGATGCTAACCCGAAGGTGAACTTTATAGGCATAGATGCATGCTGGATGGCGGTCTATGTACTTTGTCGTAATGCCCTGATTAAATCTCATAGTAGTCATCGTGATATGTATGTGCATTGTTATGCCCTCTCTATTTGTCAATTGCCCAACTGTAATTTGTTCACCCAACATGCTATTTATCTTATGGGAGAGACACCATTAGTGAAATGTGGACCCCGGTCCATTCTTTTACATCTGAAATACAATCTATCGCAAACTCTGTTCTTTACTGTTCTTCGCAAACAAATATAATTTTCCACACCATACGTTTAATCCTTTGTTTACAGCAAGCCGGTGAGATTGACAACCTCACTGTTACGTTGGGGCAAAGTACTTTGATTGTGTTGTGTAGGTTCCACGTTGGCGCTGGAATCCCTGGTGTTGCGGCGCACTACACTCCGTCACCAACAACCTTCACGTGTTCCTTGACTCCTACTGGTTCGATAACCTTGGTTTCATACTGAGGGAAAACTCGCTGCTGTACGCATCACACCTTCCTCTTGGGGTACCCGACGGACGTGTGTCAATTGCACGCCAGCAGGTCCGTCTCGGTAAAATAGGAGGTTTGGATTTTGTTTCGTCGAATTCCAAGAATATTGCCCGAATAGCTTTTCTGGAACCAAAAACAGCAGAAAACAGGAACTGACACTTTGGCATCTTGTTAATAGGTTAGTACCGGAAAACGCATCAAAATGATATAAAGTATGAATAAAACATGTAGGTATTGTCATAAAACTAGCATGGAACATAAGAAATTATAGATACGTTGGAAACGTATCAGTCTTCCCTGGCACCGTCGACGTTCTTGCCTCCCTCGGCGATCGTGGATCCTGTTGCAGCGATGGAGCCGCCGCCGGCCGCCGATGAGGAAGTCGTCGAGGTTGCGCCGCCGGTGACCTCCTTCATTTGATCATGTGATCATGTGTCTTGGAAACCCTTTTATTGTGCCGGAAACAGCGATCTGATGGTCGTGTGTTGGCCCAATCTTCTTATTCCAAAAACTATTCGTATTTGGTGGCCGTGTGTTGGCCCAAACTTGTTATTCGTAGACTTATTTGAATTTCTATGGTTGTGTTTGAGATTTCAATTTCAAATTATCTATCGGGGCCGCCTGTTTGGGGGCGCCGGTGTGGGAGCAGCTCCCCCAAAAGGAGGATGCTGTGTCGGCGCCCCCAAACGGAGGTGCCGACGCCCCTGCCGGCGCCTATTTGGGGGGCGCCGGTGGAGATGCGCTAAGAGCATCTCCAGTCGCGTCCCCCAAACCGTCCCCCAAAGAGCGCCGGATCGAGCGTTTGGGGGACGTGTTTTGTTCGTGCCGCGTTTGGGGGACGTCGCTCCCCAGCCGCGTCCCCCAAACTCCAACCCCAATCAGAAATTCAAATAGTTTGCATTCAAAATAGATCGTTCCCGCCGAATCGTCGTGATCAGAGTAGCGGCGATCAAAGTACTGGGTGCGCGATCATATCACAGACCGGTGGTGCATGCTAAATTAGAAGAAGGGGTTGGCCGACGGCGACGTATCCTGAGTCGACGCAGGCCTGTCGATCACGATGACCTCATCGCGATCTGCCCGGTGCTGTGCATGCTTCGTCTGCTCCGTCGCCGATGTAGAGGCAGAGGCCGACGTAGGTGTAGCAGTAGAAAGACGAGTCTGCCGGCTCTTGCTCCGCGGTTGCTGCCGTTGCCGCAGCCTGCGCCGCCGCATCGGCCGCTTCCTCGGACGCCGCTATTTTTTCTTCGATGTTGTCGTGGATCTGGCCTTTGAAGAAGTTGTGCGCCGCCCACGTCCGGGTAGACATTCCCTCTGTCGACGCTCTCAGCAGGGACATGTCGTCCCTGCGTTTCTTGAGCTCCAACTTCTCCTCTTGCCTCTTGAGCAGCTCCGCCCACCTTTCGTCGATCTTTTTGTCGCGGGAGAGAAAGGTCGAGGAGACGTCGGCGAGGCATTTCGTGATCGACGCCTGCGTCTCCTCAGATGACGCAGCGCATCCTGGTTGTTGGGGTTGAAGCCGCCATGCGGCAGCGCATCCTGGTAGTGGGGCGACAAGTTAGGCGTCACGCACCCGAGAGTGGCGGAGGGGCCGTCGTTGTAGAAGGCGGATGGCGACGGAGAGATCACTCCCGGAACGTACACCGGCACGGACGTACTCGATGGGCTCGCGTTGGTGGCGGTGAGACACCCGGCCATTATGTGTTGGTGCTGGCGCGCCGTCAGAGCCTTCTTCTCCTGCCCCGCCACCCTCCGTCCTTTCCGCTCCGCCGTCGCCATCTTCTGGCGCAGACAATCTTGCTGCCATTGATTTTCGGTCCATCCTTCCGGCTTCTTCTTTGGAGCCGGCGCCTTCCGCGGCTTTGCGAACGGCGCTTTCGCCCCTTTCGTCTCATTGCCCGGCGGCTTCTTGGTCGCTTTCTTGGCCATCTTTTTGGGGGCTGTCGGCGGCGCCATGGAATGAGGTGAGGGTAGCGGCGGCAGGTGGACGGCGGGAGGGAGAAACAAATCGGCGGGATAGGAGAAATGAATCGGCGGCGGGATATGTGTTGGGAGGCCAGAAATGCGCGGCGGGATAGGCGCGATGTGGCGGGAGGGGCGGAATTTGGCGGGAGTGGGAGACGAATTTTCCCTGTGCCGCTGACGGGTCGGCCCTCCCACTCCCCGTTTGCTTTTCGTTGTGTCCGGCGTGCCCGGTGCGTCCCCTGTGGGACGGGGACGGGCTCGGGGCGCCGGACACTGTATCGGGCCGCGCCGGACAAAAATCGGCTTTGGGAGACGTGACTGGAACCGTTTTTTTGTCCGGTGCGCCCCAAATCGATTTGGGGGACGCGACTGAAGATGCTCTAAGCCCGCTATCCTTATTTAGGGGAACGCGCGGAATCTGGTGGAAACCCGCAAAGATGCTCGCTTCCGTCGGCTGCTGCGGTGTCCCTGATCCAAGCCAGGAAAAAATAAACTATCGACCTCCAACCCGGAGTTTTTGCTACGCACGAGCGGGTAACTCCGACCCTTACCACGAGAGCATCAACGGCACCGATGGCTAGCCAGAGTAGCGCCTCTACGGAGAAGTAGAAACAAGAAACTGGAGAAAGGTCGAGAGTCGGAGCTGAGAGTATCTCTAGTCACGTCCCCTAAAGCGTCCCCCAAACCGCGCCGGATTGAGCGTTTGGGGGACGTGTTTTGTTCGTGCCGCGTTTGGGGGACGTCGCTCCCCAGCCGCGTCCCCCAAATGCCGCCCCAAACATTTTTTAAAGCTTTTTTAACACACAACCATTTATCAAATATAACACAGGAATAAATATGTTTGCGGAGATTGTTTTCAAATTAAAATACAACAAACAATAAAAAACTAAACAAATATAATAAATAGGGCTAGATCAAGGTGCCACGGCATTTCCTTTGATCCTCCACAAATTCTCAATGAGATCAGCTTGAAGTTGATCATAAACATTGCTGTCACGGATCTCTGCGTGCATGGCGAGAAAATCAGCAAAATATGCAGGCAACTCATGATCAACCTCCGCAAGAGGACCCTCACACTCACAGGGACCAACATGTGTCCTGGCATGATTCTTACGGTCATCCTCGATGATCATGTTGTGCATGATCACACAAGCCTACATCACCTCCCACATTTGGTCGTGAGAGCACCTTAGAGCAGGGTACCGGACAATGGCAAATTGTGCTTGAAGCACACCAAATGCCCGGAGGTGGGGCAACGAACAGCGGCCAATCGCGCCTACCTGACAAGTCGTCGAGCACCTTGTGTGCGTGGAGGTGGGGCGGATTTGACGTCGCGTTCTGGGACGCGATGGCGAAGCGGCGGCGGCAGAACGACCGGCGGGAGCGCTAGCCGCGACGACGGTGCCGACTCTCACAAGAGATCAGACACCAAAACGGCCGGGAAATCCAGCGGCGGCGGAGGGGTGGGAGGCGCAGGAAGGAAGGAGCAACGAGAAAGAAAAGGCGCGAATCAACGATTTATGCAAATACTCGCCGACATGTGGGAGCCCGCCTCGCTTTTCGTTGTGTCCGGCGTGCCCGGAGCGTCCCCTGTGGGGCGGGGACGGACTCGGGACGCCGGACACCGTATCGGGGCACGACGGACAAAAATCGGCTTTGAGGGACGCGGCTGGAACCGGTTTTTTATCCGGCGCGTCCCAAATAGATTTGGGAAACGCGACTGGAGATGCTCTGACGCACCTCCATTGCGAGATCTCGCGGCGATCTCTGTCGCTTGCGGCGGGGTGGATGGCGGGGGGGATTTGGCGCTGCGCCTGTGCGCGTGTCGGTCGGCGAGCGGTGGGAGAGGAGAGGAGAGGAGGGGTGGACTGGGCCGAGAGATGAGGAGTCCGTCGGCGTCGGGTAGGCGCTTTCTTTTCAGCTTGCGCTGGTGTCCCGAATCAGTCGTGCGGGCAACTTTTGTAACGTAACTTCCGGCACGGCAGGCAGATGGCGATGCGCATCGTCGTCGGCGCGAGCGCGTTACGGCAGTGGCACCACGGACCACGGTCACCTGCCATTTGTGCATTTGTCATCGCTCGGCGTATGGGTCCAGGGTTCAAAATTGAACTCTACTCCTAATTCCTGAATTTGGGACATGAAATTTGTAAATTCCCGTCTATTTTTTTAAGCCTTGGATTGGTTTTTTTACTATAGAAAAGAATACTAAGAAAAAGTAATTCACTTTCATTACTAACTAACTGTACCCACCTGCCATATCTCTATTCAACCTCTTGTACTCCTAGTTCCTTCACCGCGTGGAACTAGCCATTTTACTCGGTTCAGCCGTGTTTGGCGACGAGGTCGCACGAAACGAAGCAGGGAATGGCAATGTCGTTCAGGAGCCAGGATGCATCGAGGAAGGGCGGCGAGGTCTTGCTCATTTGCGTTCGCGCGACACCCGAGATGAGAGGAGATCGAGCAAGGGAGTGGTACGCCATCCACTCTCGTTCCCGTGTCGGGTTGTTTGCCATGCATACATCAATGAGATCCCGTGCAACGCTCAAAGATGTCATCGCCGCTCATCCTCTTCATCTGGCGGCAGCATCTCCCCGTGTTCCACATCGTTCGTCTCCGTAGCAGCCTCACACCGCTCGTCTCCATTTCCAACATATATGGGCGAGCATCCGCATTTGCGGCAACCTTCACAACCGTCGTCCACGTTCGCGGCCGATGAATCGTGGGGGGGCTGGGAGAGGAGGCGATGGCGGGGTGTGGAAGAGGAGAAGCGGTGGAGGCCGATGGTTGGGGAAGGAGAGTAGAGTTTAATGGGGAGCATATGGGACTCGAGATTAGGGAAGGAGATTCTTAGATGTGGGGTCCTCGTCTTGTTAAGAGTAAACTGTAATCTCAGTTGGGATCGTAACTTTATAGGTGCGTCAAATAAGTCCAGGGCTTTGTTTACCGGCGGAGACGGGGCCAGGGTCCGGGGGCCGTAGCATGTCAAAATATTATTTATACCCATATTTTATTTCTTGAAATCCCCTCAAGTATCTGTATTTCAATAGTTGGGCCATCCCTAACAATTTATAAGAGGGAAAAAGTCTTTGTTTGGTCTGATCCAAACATTTTGTCTACTTCAGCCGCCCTAGTACTTTGATTTTGCTTTTACGTATGAGATTAATTTTTGTTTTCAACTTCTTCTTTTTATTTTTGTCCTTCCTACAAGTAGTAGCCTTGGATTTGACATTGTGCCAAACTTTTTTGTTTGGCGTTCAGATCATGCATTGGCCGTGCCTGAGGAGAAGGTTATTGAGGTCATCACGAGCGCTTATTACATTCTGGAAGAGAGGACATTTCTCCGCAATACTCGTCGTCTCGTAGTGCAAATTTTCGTCTCTCCGACCTGTTTTTGTTCCCGATGTCCTGCTCGAGCGTAGTACTCGTAGCTACAAGAGTATAGTCATAATCAACGACCATAAAGAAAAATATAAGCATGGTACGTTGACGTTGTACGCCCGCCATAATTCCAAGCCTTTTCGTACTGATGTCATTGCTTTGCTACCAAGGTATAGAGACATAGAGTAGTACTTGATTGGAAAAGTGGTGTCTCGCTCCCTTTCCTGCAAATACAGTAAGACTAGTTATAGTGGGGAGTAACGTAAAATAGTAACATGGTGCATGTTACCACCCTATTTTACTACCTTCATAGTGGATAGTTACTTATATGTGGTATCATGCATGTTATATTTATTAAATTGTAGACTCAACTTGTATTGAGAAGTGTGATGTTATGGTAACATAGCTAGTTACCGCATCACTCTCTTTCTTCATTTATTATCATGCCATGTCACCAAAATGCATTGGGGTGTGTGATGTTACTAGCTATGTTACTCCCATTATGAGTAGTCTAACAGTGTCAGTTCACAGAAAGATGCAGCTAGCTGCAGTGGTTATTACGTGCATCAGCCTAGAGGCGCTGCAGTTTAGGCGTGCGGCCATGGGCCGTGGAAAATATGGTCGAGGAGTCATGCTCCGGTGCTCTCCCTAACAGAAAGTTAAGGACTTAAGGGCATCTTCAGCGGTCCGCCGTGACCGAAAATACGTCTCGCATCTCTTTTAGCGACGTGACGCAAAGTGAATGGGCCGTCCGCGAAGATGCAAACCTGGTCCAAATATGCGTCAGGTTTGCGTCTCTGCGAACGATGCGCGAACGCGCAAAGTGTCCGCTCGGTCCTTGCACGGGCCCGCCTGGCAGGGGCACAACTGCTTCGTCTTCCGCGGTATTACTTGCGGGCGGCGCGCTGCAGCCTTTGCAGGGCCGCGTTAATGGCGCGCCTCAGCTTCCGCGAGCGTGCACAGCTAGGCGGCGTTGCAGTGGCAGGCCATTGAAGGCGAGATGACGTCCGAGCCTCTTAAAGGGACACTGCCGGCGCCCATTTCCCCGACCAAGCCATTGCCAGATCCCACACTATCCACCACACCGACGCCATGAGGAAGGAATGCTGGCCGTTCCGCAAGAGCAAGAACGACCACGAGGCTAGCGGCTCGCGGTCCGGCAAGAAGGCACGGGTCGGCCGGTACGTCCGCGTCGACCTCCCGCGACAGCTATCGGAGGAAAACCGGCTGGTACCATGGCCGGACGCGAACTTGCCGGGAGGGGACTGGTACCTCAACTCGAGGCGTGTGCCGGTCCCCCCCGTGCCGCGCGAGGGCCGAGAGTGGCGGGACGAGGTGCGCCACCGCCGAGCGATGTTGCCGCCGGATCTGCGGGAGAATCAGGCGTACGCGCTGAACTCCTACTACTGGATTTCATTCGGGACGTGGGAGTTCGACGCGCGCCGCGCTGGCTACCTCGTCGACGTGGACTACTTCGACCGCGAGATCGTCGCAGAAGAAGAAGAGAACGACCAGGAGGACGCGGACGAGGACGAGGACGAGGACGCGGACGAGGACGTGGACATGGCAGACTACGACCATAACGACGGCGGGCCGGCGTGGGATCCGGAGACCCAGCCGCTGAACATTTCCGAGGAGGAGGCCATTGCCATGGCACTGGCCAAGAGCGAGCAGGACGAGCTCAACGAGCTCGCTTTGTGGGACGGGCTCGCAATCCAGCTCCGCGAGTCCGCGCTCGCGCAGGGGAGGCCGGTGACTCCTCCGGCCACGCCGACGTGTTCCAACAACCGTGCTCCGCCTGCTGCTCCGGCGTGGGATCCCTGGCCACAGCCTCCTGCGCATGCGGTGGTACCTCCTCCACCGCCGGCGTACGAGCTTCTATGGCCCACGCCGGAGTTCATTGACCTCGTCAGCGACGACGAGTAGTAGGCAGCACCTACTTTCACCACACCTTTATGGTTTTTTTATGTTTTTTATTAATGTAAATTATGGCTTCATGAATGGAAAAAAAATTATGTGTCGTGCCGCTAGAGCCACCCCCGACGCAAACGGACATCCGAACGATTTCGACCATTTGGGCCGACGCGTGATACGTCTCCAACGTATCTATAATTTCTGATGTTCCATGCTAGTTTTATGACAATACCTACATGTTTTGCTCACACTTTATAATGTTTTTATGCATTTTCCGGAACTAACCTATTAACAAGATGCCGAAGTGCCAGTTCCTGTTTTCTCCTATTTTTGGTTCCAGAAAGGCTGTTCGGGCAATATTCTCGGAATTCGACGAAATAAAGACCAAATATCTTATTTTCCCCGGAAGGTTCCAGAACACCGAAGGAGAGTCGGAGGCGGGCAGCAGGGGGCCCACACCATATGGCGGCGCGGGTGCCCCCCTGGCCGCGCCAGCCTATGGGTAGGGGGCCCCGTGGCCCCTCCGACTCCGCCTCTTCGCCTATAAAGTCCCTCGCGACCTAAAACCTCGATACCAATTGACGAAACTCCAGAAAGACTCCAGGGGCGCAGCCGCCATCGCGAAACTCCGTTTCGGGGGACAGAATCTCTGTTCCGGCACGCCGCCGGGACGGGGAAGTGCCCCCGAAAGCCATCTCCATCGACACCACCGCCTCCATCATGCTCCGTGAGTAGTTCCCCCATGGACTACGGGTTCTAGCAGTAGCTAGTTGGTACTCTCTCTCCCATGTACTTCAATACAATGATCTCATGAGCTGCCTTACATGATTGAGATCCATCTGATGTAATCGGTGTTGTGTTTGTTGGGATCCGATGAATTGTTACATTATGATCAGTCTATCTATAAAGTTTGTGAAGTTATTGTTGCTGCAATCTTGTTGTGTTTAACGCTTGTCACTAGTGCACGAGTGGCATGATCTTAGATTTGAGCTCTATAATTATTGCTTAGATTGTATCTACAAGTTGTTTGCACATGTCTATGTCCGGAACCCGAGACCACAGAGTGACAACAACTGGGATAACTGGAGGGGAAGACGTAGGTATGAGGATCACATGTTTTCACCAAGTGTTAATGCTTTGCTCCGGTGCTCTATTAAAAGGAGTACCTTAATTGCCAGTAGATTCCCTTGAGGCCCGGCTGCCACCGGCTGGTAGGACAAAAGATGTTATGCAAGTTTCTCATTGCGAGCACGTATGACTATATATGGAAAACATGCCTACATGATTAATAGACTTGATGTTTGATGTCTATGGGTGCTTCTATTCTTGTAGACAGTGTTGGGCCTCCAAGAGCAGAGGTTTGTAGAACAGCAGCAAGTTTCCCTTAAGTGGATCACCCAAGGTTTATCGAACTCAGGGAGGAAGAGGTCAAAGATATCCCTCTCAAGCAACCCCGCAACCACGATACAAGAAGTCTCTTGTGTCCCCAACACACCTAATACACTTGTCAGATGTATAGGTGCACTAGTTCGGCGAAGAGATAGTGAAATACAAGTGGTATGAATGAATATGAGCAGTAGTAACGGCACCAGAAAAGTGCTTGCTGGCATGTGATACGTCTCCGACGTATCAATAATTTCTTATGTTCCATGTTACATTATTGATGATATCTACATGTTTTATACACATTATATGTCGTATTTATGCATTTTCCGGCACTAACCTATTAACAAGATGCCGAAGAGCCGATTCTTTGTTTTCGCTCGTTTTTGGTTTCAGAAATCCTAGTAAGGAAATATTCTCGGAATTGGACGAAATCAACGCCCAGGGTCCTATTTTTGCACGAAGCTTCCAGAAGACCGAGGGGGAAAGGAAGTGGGGCCACGAGGCGCCGCCACACTAGGGCGGCGCGGCCCATGCCTTGGCCGCGCGGCCCTAGCGTGTGGGGCCCTCGTGTGGCCCCCTCGCGTTGCCCTTCCGCCTACTTAAAGCCTCCGTCGCGAAACCCCCGGCACCGAGAGCCACGATACGGAAAACCTTCCGCAGACGCCGCCGCCGCCAATCCCATCTCGGGGATTCAGGAGATCGCCTCCGGCA